>NC_072035.1:16419817-16607875 GCF_027791375.1 Indicator indicator
AAAGCAGTAAACAACCCAAAAGGGCAGAGAGGATCCCAGGGCTGAATCCAGTGGAAGGAATAGCCAATTTCCCCTTCCATTTGAAGCTTCTTGGCCCATCATGACAACAGAGTGGCTGTCAAGCAACTTGACTTCCCAGGCTGTGGTTTGGTTGGCACCAAACTGCCAACAGCAACACTATGCTGAGCACACTGCATTAAATTAGGCTGTTGGGCTCCAACCCTGGAGGTGTCCAAGAACAGCTTGGATGAGGCCTTCAGTAACCTCCTTCTGATGAAGGTGTCCCTGCCCATGGAAGGGAGGCCAGAACTAGATGATCTTTAAGGTCACTTCCAACCCAAACCAGCCTATAATTAAATCCTGTGTACTCAGCAACATGCAGTAAATGAGAGGACAAAGCCTGGCAGTGCCTAAGGCGGAGTGAAGGGGACGTAGGTACACATCACCTTTACAAGTCTTGGGATTGGTGGGATAGAAATGGTAGGAGGAAAGAGCAGAAGCAAAGACTTCCATATGAAGTAGCAGCTCAAGGACTAGCAATAGTTGAATAACATTGTGGATTTGATGCAGGAATGTGTCAAAAGGTAGAAGCTGAAGAACTGGGATCCACACAAGGAATTCCTCCAAATCCACCTACAACAAGGCAGAGACCATTTAGGGGAAAGTTTCCCATTACCCCTCAGATACAATGATGCAGACCCACAAACCATTGCTGGAGGAACAATTAAGTGGCAGTGTGCACATGACAATAAACCTTGCAGGGTGTTAGGAGCTGCAGGAGCAGATGGGCAACCATGACAAATGCCAGAACCTCAGGTTACTAATGACTGCTGGCACCCTGTAATCCTGCCATGGCAGTCACTGATGGACTGCAGCACCTCTGCCATGGGGACAGGCTGGGAGAGCTGGGGCTGTTCAGCCTGGAGAAGGCTCCAGGGAGACCTTGGAGCTGCCTTTCAGTATCAGTACCTCCCCTCCAGGAAGGCTGGGGAGGGACTGTTCAGAAGGGCCTGTGAGGCTAGGATGAGGGGAGATTTAGGTCAGACATCAGGAGGAAGTTCTGCACAATGAAGGTTGATGAGACACAGGAACAGGTTGCCCAGGGATGTGGTTGAGGCCCTGTCCCTGGAGACCTTCAAGATCAGCCTTGATGTGTCTCTGTGCAGCCTGCTCTAGCCGGAGGTGTCCCTTCTGGCTGCAGGGGGTTGGACCCTTAAGGGTCCCTTCCAACCCAATGCAGTGTGTGAAGCTGTGAAACAGAGCCAAGGAAACCAATGCCATGGGGTTTGAAGCCTCAGAGCAGTGAAAAGATTTGAACAGAGCAGATATAAACCCAACAGCAAGATCACTTAGCCTCTCCTTGGCCAGTGTGAGGGACCAAGGGCTGCAGAGTCCCATTTGGGTACTGTTGTTATTTCTATGATCTAGACTGTCCTTACCTCCCTTTTGGTGGCACCACTTCTACACTGTCCTTACCTCCCTTCTGGTGGCACCACTTCTACACTGTCCTTACCTCCCTTTTGGTGGCACCATTTCTCTACTGTCCTTACCTCCCTTCTGGTGCTCTTTAGATGCCTCCCTGTGCTATGTGACAGCATTTCAACTCACCACCTCAGCAGGTCCTATCCTGTAGGGGAAGCATCCTCAGCTCTGATGACATTCACAGCTGCTCAGTGGCCCAGACATGTTCTAATCAGAAAATTTCTTCTTAATGCTGCAAGCACACAGTGAAATTCTGGGAAATAAACCCAAACCATTACCTGATGATGTCCATCTGGGGCACCTCCTTTATGTACTTGAACTTGAACTGATACAGTTCAGTCACTGTCTGGAGATTTGAGAAGAGAGGGGACAAGAAGAAAGGGGTCCCTTTTAGTAACAAGTCTAAAGATGCATTCTGAGGCTCCTGGTGCCCTCTCCCAGCTTTATGCCAGAGTGCAGCATTAATTTAATGACCTGATGACAGCTTTAAGGCTATTACTGCTTGCATGAGCTTTGGCAAATGTTCTTCACCACCCCAGTTTACCCAGCACTGAAAGAATCACCAAAAAAAGGGCAAACTTCCTGCTTCCTCCTTCCACTTCCTCTCTGGGCCTGACTCCCTGGCCTAACCCTCTAAAGAGGAGTGGGGCCAGGCACGCATCACACTGTGTGCGTGTCCTACCCTGCTACAAGGAAAAGTGTGAGGCTCCACAGGTGATGCAGTGTCACATGGAGACAAGGGCCTGAAGGACTCCTTCCTTCCTGCTAGGGTAAAAGTGATTGAATCTCACTGGGGCCAGAGTTTTCTGAGGAAGGTTAAAAAAAAATCCAGATGATTTTCCATCTAAAAGGAAAAGATTCACTATGATTTTAGATAATAGAACAATGAGGAAGAACAGACAACCTCCCCACAAGAGAAAGGCTCCATTGTAGTCCTATTCCATGCCTATAATCTGTTTGTTTGGTTTTTTTTCCAGAGGCAATGAAGGGGATTAGCAGCAGCTCAGCTGAGCCCTTAACTCTGAGACTTCCTGACAAACCCCAGCCTTGGGAGGGACTAAACTCTTGCTCCCTCCTCAGATGCTGAGGTGTGACACAGACCAGGTGAGCACAGATTCTGCAGCCTTCTCTGCACCTGTTCTGTAGACACAGTATGGATGCAGAACCTCACCTATATATATCAGACCTTCCAGTTTGCCTCCACCAGTTGGAAAAAACAGAATCCCAACAGAGAACACCAAAAGGATAAGGACAGGCATCACCCATACAACTCATGTCTGAAGCAACCCAGAGCTTCTGTCCTAAACCCGTCTGTGTGAAAAACCATCTCCAATTTCAACAGAATTAGTTTGCACTTCCCACTTCTCTTTGGCCAAGGAAAACAGAACTGGGAGCATGCCCATTAGCTGCCTGTCCCCATCCCTTCTGGAGGCCCTAGATGGGCTCACAGCCTTGTGCCTGGTGGGAGTGTTTGATCACAGTCCAGCTCACTGAGCTTGAGGGAAGGCAGAAGAGAAACAGGGTCACCAAGCAGCCACATCAGGGTACAATTTAAGCCTGCAAGCCAACTCTGAATAAAAATCTACTCACCCATGCCTTCAGTGGCCTCAAAGATTAATTAAGGCTCTTTCTTACCTCCGGTTCCTTGGGATTGGTGTAAATCTGTGACAAGAAAGCACAGTGAGGCCATTCTCTCCTTGGATAAACTGAACCAGTGAGAAGTGACTGAACCACCATGTTGACAGCAGAGCTTGGTGCTGTCTTTAGTGTGGGATAAGAAAAGGGGATGGCTGAGACACAGCCCTTCTCTACCAGCAGTCACCACCTAGCACTTCAAAGCCAGGGAAAGCACACTCAGGTGTGTCATTGTGGAGGAGTTTTATTGTGGCCTTCCAGTATCTGAAGGGGGCCTACTAGAAAGCTGGGGAGAGACTTTTTAGGGTGTCAGGTAATGATAGGACTAGGGGGAAGGGAACAAAAATAGAAATGGGTAGATTCAGATTGGATGTTAGGAAGTTTTTCACCATGAGGGTGGTGAGACACTGGAACAGGTTGCCCAGGGAGGTGGTAGAAGCCTCATCCTTGGAGGTTTTTAAGGCCAGGGTGAAAGTGGCTCTGAGCAACCTGATGTAGTGTGAGGTGTCCCTGCCCATGGCAGGGGGGTGGAACTAGATGATCTTTGAGCACCCTTCCAACCCTAACAATTCTATGATTCCCATTCCAACCCTCACAGGCAGCTCAGGATGCCTGAGATGTAACTACTGGGATTATCCACGGAGTAGATCTGCAGCACAGCTCTTGGTGCTTTACAAAAGCCCAGGGCAAACAACTCCCTGTGCAGCCAAGAGCAGGTGCTGGTTTCTCCAGGAATCAGATTAATGAGGAGGACTCTTCTGCAGGGGGGCATGGAGATGACAGTAGCTTTCATGGAGGCAATCCACGGAGGCAAGAGTTTAAAGGAAGCAATGCCATGAAGCACATGAGAGTGCTTCTAGTTGCAGGCTGGGTGTAAGGCCTCAGCCTGACATGCTAAGCAAACTAATTCCCACGCAGCCTGGGAAGTTTATATTTACCCATTCAAGAAAGGTTACAGCTCCCTCCCAAACCACACACATCGTGGCTTCCCCTTCAAAAAGGCACAAATGGCTTGGCACAACCTTGACTCCATCCATATCTCTTTCAAGCAGAGAGGGGAAGAAAAACACCTTGTGCTCCTGTACTTACTGCCAGCACGGCGATGTGTAACTATGGAGGGAAAAAACAAAACACAAAATCAGACTCTGACCTCGGTGGGCAAGGAAAAGAAAGCCGTGGAAATCTAACTGCCTGCAGCCAGCGAGGGGACATGGAGAAACCGAGCTAAACAAAGCCCTTCAGGCAGGTCCTTCTCAGCACAGCATCAGCAACACCTAGTGGCCAGCCAGCTTGGCTTAGCTTGGATCGCCAAGGAAGAAGATGCAGGCTCAGACGCACTCCTGGGACTCCTCCTAAACCAATCCCCACAGGCTGTGCTGGTTTAAAGAGCACTCATCCCTGCTCCAGACCAATATTTGCTCTCTGCTATGCAACCCCCCTCAAAGGTATTTAATTATCATAGAGCAAGACAATGTACATGAGATTACTCTTGAAAACAATCCTAGAACATACTTCAATACCTCGATTTTTTCCCCCCTTAATCCATGTCAAATAATAAATAATTCATGTCCCTTATAAACAGCAGAGAGCTAAACACCTCCTAGAACTGTCAGCAAGCAATCAGCTGAGTTCACAACGTTCTGGATTATCTCATCTCTGGCAGTTGATGTACAAGAGCCCATCTGATGATCAGTGCTGAATCTGATCTTGGTGAGATCTGCCCTGAGGAACAGTGCTGACAGAAGCTGGTGCTTTTTTCCTGTGCAGAGCAGTTTTTATGTCAGCATCAGCAAGAGACAGGGTTACTGACTAGATGGTTTTGTCTCAGAAGTAGTCACATCCCTTGCATCATGGGTTATTTCCCAGAATGTTAAAAATGAGTTAGGGTTGGAGAAAATGAGAAGAAGGGGAAAGGGCTTGCAGTGATAGGACAAGGGGCAATGGATTTAAGCTTGAGGAGGGCAGATTTAGACTGGAGATTAGGAAAAAACTTCTTTCCAGGGAGGGTGGTGAGACACTGGAACAGGTTGCCCAGGGAGGCTGTGGATGCCCCCTCCCTGGAGGTGTTCAAGGCCAGGCTGGAAGAGCCCTTGAGCAAACTGAGACATCTAGTGGGAGGTGTCCCTGCCCATGGCAGGGGGGTTGGAACTGGATGACCTTTAAGGTCCATTCCAACTCAAACCATTCCATGAATCTATGAATCTATAAAAATATGAGGGGACAGGAGAAAAAGGAAAGCAAGAGCACAGAAGAACCTCAGGTATGGAGATCAAGACCTCATTTCTGACTGGCAGTGTCTCTATCCAAGTATTAGAGGCCACAAACATGAATCATAACTGAGGAAATCCATTTCAGGCTGGAAATGGGACCACATACCATGTACAGGCAAGCTGAAACAATGGCCCAGATTTGGGCTGAAGAACCCCAAATCTCACATGGATATTCTCAGGGTAGAGTCTTTACCCTGCCTCCCAGCTGTAAATGTGTGTTGTGTCCATGCAAGCTCATTACAAAAACACAGGGCAATTATCTTGTGTCCATATTTGATGAATAAATAGGAAAGTCTATTAAAAAGCATGAAAAAAAACTTACATACTGCCTCTCCAAAGCATCAAAACAACCTTGAAGCCTGCCAAGGAGAAACATGTTAGTTCTAACCAACCACATTTATCTCCTGATCTGTAAACACACACTCATCAGATACACTTTAAAGTGCATTTTCTCTGGACTAGCAACCATTTGGGCTTGTCAAGTTGTTTTCAGGCCAACCATCATAAAGGCTCTCTCCTCCCTCCACATTTGTCAGCTGTTTATACTTCTACATCTCAGGCTTGAGAAGTGTGCCAGTGCAAACTACATGAGGTTCAACAAGTCACAGGGCCAGGTCCTGCAGCTGGGTCAGGCCAACCCCAGACACAAATCCAGGCTGGGTGCAGAGGGGGTTGAGAGCCTTGAAGAAAAAGCCTTGCGGGTGCTGGTTGAGGAGGAGCTCCCCAGGAGCCAGCAGTGCCCTCCTGCAGTCCAGAAGGCAGCTGTGTGCTGGGCTGCCGCCAGAGGAGTGTGGCCAGCAGGGCAGTAGAGGGGATTCTGCCCCTTGGCTCTGCTCTGCTGAGACCCCACCTGAGTCAGAACAACAGTACCCAGTTGTGGTGTCCCCAGCATAAAGACACAGAGCCATTGGAGTGAGTCCAGAAGAGACCATGACGATAATCCAAGGGCTGGAGCACCTCTGCTATGAGGGTAGGCTGAGGGACCTGGGGTTGTTCAGCCTGGAGAAGACTCCAGGGGGACCTTCAAGCTGCTTTCCAATACCTGAAGGGATCCTACATGAAGGCTGCAGAGGGACTTTTCCTAAGGGTGTCCAGAGACAGGACAAGAGGGAATGGTTTGAAATTGAGGGAGAACAGGGTTAGACTGGAACTTAGGACGAAGTTTTTCAGTATGAGGGTGGTGAGACTCTGGAAGGGGTTGCGCAGAGAGGTTGTGAATGTCCCCTTCCTGATGTGTTCAAGGCCAGGTTGGATGAGGCCTTGAGTAACCAAGTCTAGTTGAGAGCTGTCCCTGCCCATGGTAGGGAGGCTGGAGTAGGTGATCTCTAAGGTCCCTCCCAACCTAAGCCATTTTAGGATTCTATGATACTGCCATCCTGAAGCTCACGTGAACCCTGCAGAAGACAAGGATCCAAGGCCTAAGGCTGCCTGAGAATGGCTCAGTGCTCAGTTCTAGCTCCCCAGCTTGATCCCTGATGGCTCTTTTCCCGTTGGCCTTGTGCAGAGCTTGGCTGAAGCTTCACCCTGAACACAGCCTGACATGTTTGCTCTTGTAAATCTTTTATTATCTGATGCAGAGTTTACAGCTGTGGACTTTTCTCAGAGTACTAAATATCCTTTGAGGTAGCAACAGTCAGATTTGACTGCCTGAGTCAATGTGCAGCAAGCTATCTCCTCAGCACATCAAAGTCGGCCTCTGCTTTGTGAGAACATGCCAGCTGTGAAACACACTGACTTAGGTTGGAAGGGACCTTAGAGATCATCTCCTCCAACCGCCCTGCCATGGGCAGGGACATCTCCAGCTGATGGGGAGCTTCTCCACAACCAACACCCCCAAGGCTTTTTCTTCAGGGCTGCTCTCAACCCCCTTTGCACCCAACCTGGATTTGTGCCTGGGGCTGGCCTGACCTAGCTGCAGGACCTTGCCCTGTGACTTGTTGCACCTATTGCAGTTGGCACTGGCATACTTCTCAAGCCTGTCAAGATCCTTCTGGATGCCATCCTTGGCCCCAAGTGAGTCCAGCTCACCACACAGCTTGGTGTCATCAGCAAACTTGCTGAGGATGCACTCAATGCCACTAAACAAAGCTGGAGGGCACCTGGACTGGGACCATCCAGGGAGGTAAGAATCTTGCACACCAACCAGAACTCCTGTCAGAGCAAAACGAGCAACGACTAAACAGCAACAGAACCAACCTCAATATTTCCTCTCCCCCCTCTCCATATCTACTCTGCCTCTATGTGCTCTGGGGCCTGACCATGACCTCACTCCATCCAGCACTTCCACAGGCCTTGGACTCACATGATCCTGGGCAGCTAATTCTGTCCTGCTCACGCATAGGGCTGAGCATGCCAGCTGCAGCAGCGGGAGCCAGCCTGGCACAGCGGGCAGCGCTGTGGGCACAGCAGTGTCAGAGGCAGGAAGCAGTGGCAGTGCAGGGGGCAGCTGCCTGCTACTCAGCATAGTCTCGTCTTGGTTTCACTGTTACTCACTCACCACTTGACTATCTGCAGCGATCCCAGACAGCTTTTATCTTCTCGGAGAATTTTTAGACAGAGGTCTGCAAAAACCAGATTTAGCACAGAGTTAGAGTCCTTATCGCAGCTTCCCTTTCTCGGGAAAATGTGTCAGCTGCAGGTCCTTCCTGACAGGAAGTGGTGGGTTTCCACCGAATCCCAGGTGGACAGACACAAGTGCCAGAGCTACGGCTTCATTTCAAAACACCACAGCAACTCCTCTCCTCTCCTCCCTCCTCTTCTCCGCTCCCACCTATTTGGCAATTCCCTGACAGCACAGAATGCTCAAATCCCAGCACAGAAGGGGTTGGAAGGGACTTCTGGAGATCATCCATCCATTCCAACTTTCCTGCTAAAGCAGGGGCACCCACAGCAGCTTGCCCAGCACAATGGCCAGGTGGGTTTGGAATCTCTCCAGAGGAGCAGACTCCACAACCTCTCTGGGCAGCCTGCTCCAGGGCTCCAGCACATTCACATTAAAGAAGTTTCTCCTCATGTTGAGGTGGAACTTCCTGTGATTGAGTTTGCATCCATTTCCCCTTTCCTGTCACTGGGTATCACTGAAAAGAGCCTGGCAGCCTAGCAGCCACCCTTCAGATACTTGTAGACATCAATAAGGTCCCCTCTCAGCCTTCTCTTTTCCGTACTAAATGGCTCCAGGTCTCTCAGTCTTTCCTCCTAAGAGAGATGCTCCAGTCCATTAATCATCCTCGTAGCCTCTGTTGAACTCTCCCAAGCAGTTGCCTGTCCCTCTTGAAGTGGGGAGCCTAGAACTGGACACAACATTCCAGGTGTGGTCTCACTAGGGCTGAGTAAAGGGGGAGAAGAAGCTCCCTCGACCTGCTGCACACACTCTTCTTAATGCACCTGAGTATACCATTGGCCTTCTTGGCCACCAAGGCACATTGCTGTCCCATGGATAACTTATCAACCAGGACTCCAAGATCCTACTTTGAAGACCTACTCTCCAGGCTCTCCATCTGAGGCACAAGCACTGTCTGCATCCAGACTGGAGAAAGCCCATTACTTATGGTCCTAACAAACTGAGCTCCCACCTACATGAGCAGTTGGCAGCTAAAACAGATGACAGCTAAAATATGATGAGCAGAAAGAAGAGCTCAGCACCAAGTGGAAGTTTTACCATCTAAATAACGAGTTCCATAGGAGCTCTCTGGGAACAGCCCCCTCATGTAGGTGATACAGGACACAGAGATGGCCAGCAGCTGTTTCACCAGCACCACCGACTGCTGCTCCGTGGAGACTTTGTTGGGGAACACCACTGATTCCTGAAAGAGAAGGACAAAGCCCAACCCAGCACCACTTCCAGGTCACACAGGGATTAGGTGGGGGAGAAAAAAAAAAGTGATTTTACTTAAAGATGTAATTTTAATATTTCCAGGGTGGTGAGGCACTGGAACAGGATGCCCAGAGAAGCTCTGGAGGGTGCAAGCCTGGAAGCGTTCAAAGGCAGGTGGGATGGGAACTTGAGCAAGCTGCTCTAATAGGAGGTGTCCCTGACCATGGCAGGGGGGCTGAAACTAGATGATCTTGAAAGTCTTCTTCACCCTAACCCATTCTGTGATACTGTGATTCTCTGGTTCTCATACTATGGACTGAAGTGGGATTAAATGTCCAAAGGATAGTTACCAAGAGATCTGAGGTGATTGGAACAGGTTTCCCAGGGAGACAGTTGAGTCCCCACCCCTGGAGATACTCAAGGTCAGGCTTGACAAGGTTCAGAGCAACCTGATCTAGTGCAGGATGTTCCTGCTCACTGCAGGGGGCTTGGCCTAGATGACCTTTGGAGGTCCCTTCCAACCCAAAGCATTCTATGATTCTATGACAGACTCCCATGCAGCCTACACTGGGCAGTCCTTTGCTCCCCTTCTGTCAGAGCTGGACATTCCCACCCCTTCCACTGCACCAATACTGCCACTTAATACACAGCCACCTCTACAAAATGAAGTGTGGAGTTTTCTGACAGTTTAGCTCTGCAGAATTAATTGTGGAGCCAAACAAGTGGCAGTGCTGGGGTGCCCTGCACTGTTGCACCGGAGTTTGCTACCTGCCAGGGCTTTCTTTGAGCTCTGGCACAGCCTCAACCTGCCAATGCCATGCACAGACCTGGCTTTCAGAGGCATTTTAACACAGAACTGTGAACGTCTCTGTGACTGGAGCTGCTGTCATTACTAAGCACTGTGTGATTTTAACATGATTTTAACACTAACTCAGTGGGAAAGTACACTAAATTTAGTGCCCCTAGTAGCTCATTGCTTTTCTTCCAGCTAATGAAGCTCTGCATACACCTAATGAGCCTACATTTGTTTAGTCAAATACATGTCAAAGCTTCACACTGCATCTTCCTGGACTCACTAAACTGCAAATAATCCAAGTAAGATCAGTGCAGACAACAGAAAGTGTTCCCACCTCACCAAGCACAGATGTGCCAGGTCCAAAACTGAGAAGTGAGACTGTCAGCACTATTACATTGCCAGGTTTTTACCTTAGAGGACTTTTTCTTTTGCCTGGTCTGTAAAAGCTGCTGAGTAGCCATCCTGTATTGCAAAGCTCTGCTTTCCACTCCTAATTAAAACCTGGAAAAAGAAGATATGAGACACCTGGAAAATACTCAGTCATTGCAATTTCCCATCTTCCTTCAACAAAGAATGAGATTTTCTTCAGCTTATCTGAGTCTGAAAGCTAACTGACAGCCAGGACAAAGCAAACCAAGGATATTCCACAGCACCATCTGAGATTCTGCAGAGCAAGAAAACTTCTTATTCCCTGGTAAACAATCAATAGGATTTGAAATTCAGGGCCACAACTGTACCTGGTGTCAGCTGGTACCTCTTCAAAATGCAGTTCTCATATTCCAAACCACAAATGTTAATTTCTACAACCATTAAGAAGTGTGAAGGGGGAATGTGAAAGAACTGGAAGGCTGCCAACAGCAGCCAGTATTTTAGCAAGGGTAAGCAGGAAACACACTCACATCAATCTTGGCCTGAATAAAGGAATGATTCCTCTGGGACACCTTGAAAGGGTGGAAAAAAAAATGGGGGGGGATGGGGGAGAGAAATCCACATTGTTCCAATGAAAGCAGGCCCTGTTAGACATGGCTGGATTAAAGAGGAAAATACTCTTTTTACAATAATGAAAAGCTGATTGATAAAGGCAATAAAGTGGACATTAGATGCTTCACACTTTGGTGGGGTACTTGATTTAGCACCATCTGACATCATGATTAAAGCCTTCCATTAGATGGAATTAACAAGGCCCAGGTTGACTGGTCTGAAAAATGGCTCCCTGGGAGAGCTCAACGTGCAGCTGCTATCAGGGGGAGCTGGTAATGGAAGGAGACACCACAAACAAGTCCCCAGAGGAGTGCTGCCTTGTCCACAGCTAGTCAGTATTTCTACTAACAATTAAAATGGCAAATCCAGGGTGGGTTGATTTAAATCGTGAGCTAATGCAGCAGATTTGTATCATGGCAGTTGATCTAATCTTATTTTGCATTTGTACCTTTTAGGCTTTTTTTGGTTTGGGTTGGGTTTTTTTTTTTATCCATGAAAGCCTGATTTCCATTTGTTGGCAGTCATTAAGACATGTTGATTGGAACATGGTGACAGCTTTTATGCTAAATTTAGTCCTTCATTTAGTAACAAGGACAGATTACAGCTATAAAAGTCTATTTCAAACAAGTATACACCTGCAAAATTTTTAATATGTTAAATATTTTAGGAAAGTGTATCTTGTTAGTCATGACTGGCTAAGTGCTGTGAACAGGGCTGGAATGCAATGAAAGCAGACAAAGGCATTATTGCAACCTGAGGTTGTTAGTCAAATAAAGCTGATTTAAGTCAGCCAGGGAGATAAGGAAACATGTTTCCTACAACATACCACGCTTACAATCGATTTATTGGTGCACCTAAGCTGAGCTTATCCACTCTGACCTGGCTGTTTCAGCACAGGGTCCCTCCAAAGCTTCACTATCATCATCTCACCTCGCCCACAATCTGTGCACCTCCTCCAAAGATGCTTTATCACCTAGATCAGAAATTTAGTGTTAACTGGGAGAAATCAAACCTCTTCCCCATCATCTCAGGAACCTCCAAATTCTCCCCTTGGGGACTTCACCCCTTCGGCCCTGTGCCCACACACCCACTGCCCCCTCAGGCCTCACCTCAGGCCATGGGAGGCTTCAGCAGGCCCCAAGAAAATAAAAGTAGGGTTCAAAGTCTTCATCGGTAGTGGGTTTGCTTCTGGGTGGTTGGTTTTTTGTTTTTTTTTTTTCAACTGAAGGTTAAGCCTGGCCAGTCTTCACAAGATGCCCTGGGTCGAGCCCACCACCCGATGGCCTGAGGTGAGAGGTCCCTGAGGCACAGGGGGCCTCAAGTGGGACCCCCGGGACAGGAGGTCCCCTGAGGCATAAGAACCCTGAAGGACAGGAACCCCACGGGGCAGGGAGCCCCCTGAGGCAAAGGGTCCCTTGGGGAAGTTGATTCCCTTGAAGCAGGGGAGACCTGAGGTACAGAGCCCGCTGAGGAAGGAGGTGCCCCCAAGGCAGAGTGTTCCTGAGCCACAGGGTCCCCTGGGGTGGGAGCTCCCCCGAGACAGGACTCCCCTCAGGCAAGAACGCCCTGAGGTGCAGGGCTCCCGAGGCAGGGAGTACCTGAACTCCCCTGAGGTGCAAGGGAATACCTGAACTCCCCTGAGGGGCAGGGAGTACCTGAACTCCCCCGGGGCGTGTCTCGGGGCAGGGGTACCGCGTGCGGTGCCGCGCGCTCCTCCTCCCGCGCCTGGCCGGAGCGCAGCTGGCGGCGGGCGGGGCCGGTACGAGGCCGAGGCCCTGCGCCCCCCACATCCTCCCTCAAGGCTCCGGCCATGGCGGGCCCGGCCGGGGGGTCACGGCTGCGGGGGCACGGCACCGTCTCGGCAGCTGGCACGGATTTCACAGGGTGTCTCAGCCGTGCCCAGGGGAACATTCTTGTGTCCTTCCCCAGGCCCGGCCCGGCCCGGCCCGGCCCGGCCCGGCGGCTTAGTGGCGCACACGGTGCAGGCAGGGAGAGGTGACCCTGGGGAAGTAAGCGGCAGCAGGGACATGGCAGGGGGTGGTAGGGTGGAGGGCAGGAGGTCCTCACATGGGAACAGTGGAGATGTGGGATGCCAACCCCTGTGGGTGCCTGGCATCATGCCCACAGCAGATGCCACCAGCAGGACCACAGGTCCCCCGAGCAGGATCATGGAGTCACAGAATCGTTTAGGATGGAAAAGACCTTTAAGATGACTGAGTCCAACCTTTAACACTGCCAGGTCACCACCAGACCATGTCCCACAGCACCACATCTCCAGGGCTTTTAAACTCTTCCAGGGATGGGGACTCCACCACTGCCCTGGGCAGCATGGGCTAGGCCCTGACAACCCTCTTGGGAAAGAAATTGTTCCTCATGTCCAACCTAAACCTCCCATGGGCAACTTGAGGCTGTTTCCTCTTGTCCTGTCACTTGTTCTTTGAGAGAGGAGACCAATTCCTATCTGGTTCCAACCTCTTTTTAGGGCATTGTAGAAAGTGGGAAGGTCTCCCCTGAGCCTCCTTGTCTTGTCATGAATGTTTCTGGGCTTCCCAGTCACAGCTGCAGGAGCTGGTGAGTGGAAGGATTTTCACCATGGTTAAGAGTTTTCAGTGTATGCCAAGCTCTGGGGAAGCAGGGGCCAGTGGGTGCTGGGGCATGGCACAGCTGTGATACCCCAGGTGGCTGTGGCAGTGCTGATTTGGCCACCATGCTAGTGTCTAGGAATCACTTGAGTCGCCACCAAACAAGAACCTGAATATTCAAGCAGTAAATCAGCATGACCTTGTGAGGCAGGGCTGAGGTAAAAGCTGGGTTTGCTCCAGTAACCTTCCCCTAACCCTTCCACTCTCCAGCTAATTTGAGCTGATGCTGGAGCACAGCCACGTCCCTGTGTTTCATCCCAAACTTCAGACTCCAGCAGTCATGCTTATAAAGCCAGTTTGGTGTCATACCCATTGAAAATCACCGTAAAGGAAAATACTGGGTTTATTAGCAGCATATCACCCTAAATCATGAGCAGGTTTTACATTACTCAAAGCCAGAAGACCCATTCTTAGAATATTCTGGTACTTCCCTAGGGAAAGAAAGACTTTTAAATATCACCCCTGTTCAAACTAAAGGCATCAGGGACTTTGTAAGAGGCAGATTATTTTGGAGCTAGCATCACAACCCAGACAAGGAGGATGGATTCTCTGTTTCACCAGTATCTATCTTATTTACAGAATAAAGCACCTAAACCATAGCCCTGTCTGTGGAGACACTCAAGATCAGACTTGATGTCTCCCTGGGCAGCCTGCTCTAGTTGGAGGTGTCCCTGCTGACTGCAGGGAGGTTGGACAAGATGACCTTTGAGGGTCCCTTCCAACCCAATGCAATCTGTGAAGCTGCGAATGTCTTCCCATTTCCCGGCATTTTGTTATATCCTTCATACAAGGAAGTGCATTTTCCCCTTCTCACCTCTACCCTGTTGCCACTCCAAGCAATTCAGGGGGACATTGGTGGGAGCAAGCCCCCTGGTTGCCCCCAGCACTGGGAGTCAGCTGGTTCCTGGCTGGTAGAGGAGGACAAAGTATTTCTGAGTACTTGTGTTCTCCCATGCTGTTTTCTGGTCTCTTTCCAAAGTGCTTCTCCCTAGATCAGTTGACAACAGCTGCTGGAAGGCTCCTCCTCAAGGGAGGGGAAAAGAATTTTTTTTTTTTTTTTTTTTTAGAACAACTTCACAACATTAAAACAAACCAGGAGTGGTGCCACTGTCAGCCGAGGAAGGGTCAGGCAGGGAGAACTGCTGGTGTGACAGCAGCTCCAGGCTCTACAGGACCATGTTTACCTTCTGCCTGCCTGGGTGGAGATCCAGCGTTCCCTGCAAGCCCTG
This sequence comes from Indicator indicator, assembly GCF_027791375.1. NCBI lineage: Eukaryota > Metazoa > Chordata > Aves > Piciformes > Indicatoridae > Indicator > Indicator indicator. The sequence goes on from NC_072035.1 coordinate 16,434,667, forward strand.
GCGGCTGAGTTGCTTCCTGCCTCACCCCCAGGAGCAGTGCCAACCGCCGGGTCCTAATGCAATCCACACGGCCTGGGGACAAGGACAACAGGTCGGTGTGCAGGAGAAACAGGTACTGCAAGATCAGGAGATGCCTCTTGCAAGGAGAGAAATGGAGACCCTCTTCCATGAGGAGCCTGAGACTGGGAACCAGTATTTGGAGGACGCTTTGCTTCGGAGTTACCTGAAGGCACACCTGCCCCCCAAGGTCTGGCATGAGTGGTGGTGTCTCTGTGTGTACACACTGTTGGGTCTGGCTGGGTTGCTGTTTGACATTGTGGATTGAGTGTTTCTCTGGGCCCTTTTGTGCCTTTAGATGTTAAACCAGGAGAGGGAATTTATCAGCAGAATTTAAAACTTGTTGTTCTTGAATCGGTGCAAGAGGGACAAATACAAACGCACCAGCACACGAAGAGAAGCAGCAAGTGGCTTAGTGGAGTAGACTCCTGTGACTGCTCTGGGTGCTGCCACAAGAGTGTTGGTTTGGGATGTCCAGTTTCTGTTTTGTTTTGTTTTGTTTGGGGATGTTCAGAAACATCAGTGACATTTCTCTGGTCATCCAGGAAAAGCATTTTCAAAGAAAGGGTGAAAAAAACAAACCTAAGGTGCTTCCAAACTCTGCTGTGCTCTTCTGCTTCACTCCCCAGGGAAGAGGGGCTTTTAAGGAAGTTTTCTCCTGAAGGAACGTTCTTAGCTGAGTGCTCAAGAGGCCTGTTGGGGTTTGCTTGTTCTCAGCACAAGGCATTGGCTTCTCTGAGTTGATTCTCAGGTAGGGAAGGCTCTGTACAGATCTGTGGGGTGCAGAGAGATGGGGAAAGGCCCTGAGCTGCGAGTCTCTGTTCTGGGGGTTCCAGTCCCATAGGAGCTCATCTCACTGGCTGTCCTTTGCTGTCACCCCAAGGACCACAACTGTTCCTCACTTCTGAGGGACCAGATCTCATGGAGCAAAGTGTGATCTCTCTCTGTGATTCACTCCAGCAGAAGATGTAATGACCTGTAAAGCCACAGGGGGAGGAGAGGGCAGAACCGAGCTCTCAGTGACACTGCCCCTGCCACTGCTTGCTCTCCAGGTCTGTGAGGCCTCTCAGACATGGGGTGGGAAGAGTATGGTGGCACCTTTGGGAGCCATCACAAAAGACAGAAGTGAGCCCCCCCCTAAGCACCACTGTGGCCTTATTGCCAGAAGAGCAGGTGGGAGAAAAGGAGGATGGCTTTGGGGCAACCATGAAGACCTTGCACCGTCAGAAGTAGCACGATTAATATCCCCTGAAAACTAAAAGGATGCTTTTCACCAAGGCTGAGAGCTGCTCTCCACTCCTTCCCCCAAGAGACAAAGTGGTTGCAAAATGCACCAGAGTGGATCATCAACCTCTCCCTACGTTTCTGCTCTCAGTCCCAGCGGGGCAGTGTTGCCTCACTGCTGAGAGAGAGCTCAGCCTGCTCTCAGCTTCATGCAGCACCCACTTGCTGCAGGCTGACAGCTCCCTCCCCATGTCAACACCTTCCTCTCTAGGAGAGCAGCCACAGATGTGGCCCACTGAAGATCAACATCATGCTAGAGGTTGGTTCCTGTACTTCCTGGAATGGGCAAGACATTTCTTTCTTTCTTTCTTTGAAGCTGATTTCTGGAGAACACAGCTTCACAGATTGCATTGGGTTAGAAGGGACCCTCAAAGGTCATCTTGTCCAACCCCCCTGCAGGCAGCAGGGACACCTCCAACTAGAGCAGGCTGCACAGGGACACATCAAGTCTGATCTTGAATGTCTCCAGGAGTGAGGTCTCAACCACATCCCTGGGCAACCTGTTCCAATGTCTCCCCACCCTCATTGTGAAAAACTTCCTCCTAGTGTCCAGCCTAAATCTGCCCTGCTCCAGTTTCAAACCATTGCCCCTTGCACCACTGTGGAGAGGTACCTGTTGGTCCTTGACCCCCTTGAAAACCTATCCTTTAATATAAAGAACTCTCTGCACTCTCCATGTGCTATGATTTGCACATTTCCAATATAATGACCCCTGGGACATCAAAGGACAGATGAGGGTGAGTGGTGAGACCTGCTAGGTAGCAGCCTCAGTCTTGATCCAGACACCCCTTCCATATCCTGGGGTCTGTTTTTCTGGCTGCTCTGTGTGTGACATTCTGCAGTCACAAACACATGAGCTGTGGTTTTGTTCTTTTACCTCTGAAGCAAACACATTCACTTGGCACCCCTGCCTGTGGTCAGGGCATGAGCTTGCAGCAGGGCATGCAGCGTTCTCTAGAAAACGTGGGTGAGGTGAAGGGACTGCTGTGGTTTGAAGTGTGCTGACTGTTTGGTAGTCTCACATTCTTCTGCCCATGAAACACCAAACAAACAGTTCAGAGGTCTTTGTGCGTCAGGGATCAGCAAAATCCCTGAACTTTGGATTTTTAAGCTCACAGAATCATAGAATGGCTCAGGCTGGAAGGGACCTCAGAGATCATCTACACCAACCTCCCTGCTATGGGCAGGGATACCTCTCAACTAGACGCAGCTGCAAATACTTATAAATTAAGACATAGAGTGACAGGACAAGCTCCAAACTGGAAGAACCTGGGTTTAAATGAGACTTGGGTGCTCAAGGCCTCATCCAACCTGGCCTTGAACACCTCCAGGGAGGGGACATTCACAGCCTCCCTGGGCAATCCATTCTAGAGTCTCACTACCCTCACACTGAAGAACTTCTTCCTAAGCTCCAGTCAAACCCTGCTCTCCCTCAGCTTTAAACCATTCCCCCTCATCCATTCTCTAGACACCATTAGGAAAAGTCCCTCTGCAGCCTTCCTGCAGGTTCCCTTCAGCTATTGGAATGCAGCTTTAAGGTTGGATGGGACCTTGGGCAACCAAGTCTAGTTGAGAGGTGTCCCTGCCCATGGCAGGGAGGTTGGAGTAGATGGGCTCTGAGGTCCCTTCCAACTGAAGATATTCTTTGATTCTATGATCACTGAGTTAGGTTATTTAGATGCAGGCAACTTCACTAGGCTTTGGCCATGGGCAGTGAGGAGCCCTTGCAGAAGGCAATTCCTGTCACCTTGAAGTCAGCATCTGAGGGGGCTGCAGTGAGTCAGTGCTCTGCAGGTGCTGGTTGCCTTCCATTAGCTCTGTCCAAGTCAGGCAAGCCTGGCTGGAGCGAGGACATGCAAGTCCCTAGCCAGGGCTGCCCAGGATGCAGCCTGGATATTTGACCCATTGGGTGCCAGGCTGAAGCTCAAATGATTGCTGTGTCCCTCCTTTTCTAATCTTCTAGGCAGGTAATCACTGAGCCCAGTGGAAGTTTTCCTATCCAGATGAAGGCTTTCTGGCTTTGGCAGCTCTTCCCCTGGCATCTTTCCCCAGCAGTAAATCACAGAGCGACCGAGGTTGGATGGACCTCTGCATATTGTCTCATCCACCCACCCCCCCTGCTCATGAGCATCTGTGTCATTCTCAGTCCTGATACAAAAGCTCTTCTGTCTTTTGTAAAACCCAGAGATGCTGCCAAAAGTAACTTGAAAAAATGATTTGGTGGTGGGGAAGAAGTGACAGCTGAGCACAGCTGTGCCAGCAGAGGCTGAGACAAGCTGTCTAGCTCAGGAGCCCTCAACACAGGAAGGATATGGACCTGATGGAGTGGGTCCAGAGGAGGGCCATGAAGATAGGGGGATGGAGCACCTCTGCTATGGGGACAGGCTGAGGGAGATGGGGTTGTTCAGACTGGAGAGGAGAAGACTCCAGGGAGACATGAGAGTGACCTTTCAGTACCTGAAGGAAGCTACAAGAAGGGCTACGAGGAGAGGGACTGTGTCCTGCAGTGACAGGATGAGGGGCAATGGTTTGAAATGAGAGAAGAGGACATTTAGATTGAATATTAGGAACAAGTTCTGCACCATGAGGGTGCTGGAACATTACAACAGGTTGCCCAGGGAGGTAGCTGAGGCCCTACCCGTGAAGATATTCAAGGTGAGGCTCTGAGCAACCTGATCTAGCGGGGGATGTCCCTGCTGACTGCAGGAGGTTGGAATGGATGACCTTTGGAGGTCCCTTCCAACCCAAAGCATTCTGTGATTCTATGTCCTGCTGCACCAAGGCATGCCTGGGAGGGCCAAGTGGCAGGAGACAGCTCACACCCCAGGACAGTGTGGTTGGTGCTTTGCCTTCCCAGCTAGAACCAAGGCCTCCTGCTGAAGGGCTCTGTCTGGTTGCTCCACAGGTACTGGAGGAGGTGAATCAGGACCTGGAGAGGTTTGGGAACCGTCTGCTCACCCAGATCAAGCCTCTGGGTTGGGAATGTGAGCTGAACCCCCCTGTGTTTCGTCAGTATGATGCCTGGGGGCAGCGGGTGGATCGGATCTTCAACTGCTCAGCCTGGAGGAGGATCAAAGAGATTGCAGCGGAGGAGGGGCTCATTGCTGAGGCCTATGAGAGAAGATTCTCCAGCTGGAGGTAACTGGGGGGAGAGTGGGAGTGACTTAGAATCATAGAATTGCTAGGGTTGGAAGGGACCTCCAGGATCATCTACTTCCAACCCCCTGCCATGGGCAGGGACACCTCACACTACAGCAGGTTGCTCACAGCCACATCCAGCCTGGCTACAAAAACCTCCAGGGATGAGGCTTCCACCACCTCCCTGGGCAATCTGTGCCAGTGTCTCACCACCCTCATGGTGAAGAATTTCTTCCTAACATCGAATCTGAATCTCCCCACTTCTAGTTTTGCTCCATTCCCCCTAGTCCTGTCTTTAGCTGACACCTAAAAAGTCCCTCCCCAGCTTTCCTGTAGCCCCGTTCAGATACTGGAAAGCCACAAGAAGGTCTCCTTGGAGCCTTCTCTTCTCCAGACTGAACAGCCCCAACTCTCTCAGTCTGTTTTCATAGGAGAGGAGCTCCAGCCCTCTGCTCATCCTTGTGGCCCTTCTCTGGACACCTACCAGCACACAGCCTTGCTGGTTAATCTCAGCTGGGTGTGTTGAGCATTTCATTGTGTAACAGGCAGCAGATGATGCATGCACAGGAGCGCACCTCCCGCCACTGTGAGCAGCAGGCTCTGTCTGCTGTGGTGTTCCACACTGGCAGTGATAAGCCATAACTAATGGCCTACAGAGGATCATAACCGATTTCACCTTCCTGCTCCTGGGGCCTGGCGCTTCCCTGCTGGGCTCCAGCTTTCCCTGCATTAGTCTTAACACAGCTGATGGGCTGGGGTTTGACTCGTGGTTCTGTTGTGTTCCAGCTCTGGAGCTCATCCCATATTTCTGGTTTTTAAGAGCTGCCCTTGATGTCAGCAGCTGGCAGGCAATTGCCTCCTAGCCAGCCAGCCCTGCGCTGGCACTCCCCTGGGGACTGAGAATCACAGAATCACACAGAATCAACCAGGTTGGAAGAGACCTCCAACATCATCAAGTCCAGCTGATCACCCAGCCCTATCTAATCAACTAGTCCATGGCACTAAGTGCCTCATCCAGGCTTTTCTTAAACACCTCCAGGGACATTGACCCCACCACCTCCCTGGGCAGCCCATTCCAGTCAATCTTTCTGTGAAGAACTTCTATCTAAGATCAAGGCTATACTTCCCCCTGCACAGCTTCAGAGCGTGTCCTCTTGTTCTGGTGCTGGTTGCCTGGGAGAAGAGACCAACCCCCACCTGGCTACAGCCTCCCTTCAGGTAGCTGTAGGGAAACTGCTGCTCCTCCTCTCTCTCTCTCACTGAAACAGCTTTAGCCCTCCCAGGAGTGATTCTTACCTGTTTTGGCTGTATTGTGTTCCACTCTGCCCTAGTCAAGAAGCTTTTTATCCTCCTGCTGTTTTGCTGCTGCACAACTTGTCTGGTTTTTCTCTTTCTCTCCTAGCCGCCTGCATCAGGCTGTCAAACTCTACTTATTTTCAAGCTTCTCTGGAGGTTTCAACTGTCCACTGGCCATGACTGATGGAGCAGCCAAAGTCATTGAGGTATGAGCTCAGCTGGTCTCTGAGGGCACAGCCCATATCCTGGTAGCACTGGTTAGAGACTGGAGCACTGGGCAGGGATGGAGGAGAGCTGCTCTGCCGTCTGGCTCCTTACTCTGTGGCTCATCTCCATCTCGCACTGCCTTTCTCCTTTAGTTAGAGACTTTGTGCCCAGGCTGCCTTTTGTCTTTATTTACAGCACTGTTTACAGTAAGGCCTTTGCTGCCCATGAAACCTGTGCCACTGCAGCTAGCTGGAAAGGTGTCCTATGTGTTTTACTAGAAGCTACTTTCTTCTCCTGTTCCTTGGGTTTTCATCTTAGCCTTGGCTTCTTTTCCCTCCCCCAAAACAGTCACTAGGTATGCCTGGATGTCTGAAAAATGCTTTTGACCATCTGACAACTCGTGACCCCAAGCAGTTCTGGACCTCTGGGCAGTGGATGACCGAGCGCAGGGGAGGCTCTGATGTCGGTAGGTGTCCTGGGGGTGGGAGCAGTGCAGCAGTGGTGAGGTGTCTTAGTGAGAGCTGAGATAAGGAAGGGTGTGTGGAGCTCATGAAGACAGGAAGCTGGGTTAGGAAATTTATCATAGAACCCCAGGCTGGTTTGGGTTGGTAGCTCCTAAATGGGTGGAGGCACTGGGTTCCACATCACGTTGCCTCCTGCCTGCAAAGCACTGCCAGCTGCTGGGCCAGAACAGCTGCTGGAGGTTAAGTGGAGCCTCCTTCCTCTCTAGTACTTAACTCTGGCTGCTTGCTTATCCAGGGGTCAGTGAAAAAGATTAACACCTAATCCATCCTGATAGCAAGAGGTGACTTAAAAGAGCTGCTGCTTAAACCACAAAGCAGCATCGATTGCTCCAGCCCCTTTCTAAAGCCAAGATGATCTCCTTTCTTGCAGCCAGTGGCACAGAGACAGTGGCCAGGAAGCAGCCAGATGGCACCTATCTTCTGCATGGTTTTAAGTGGTTTACTTCTGCTGCTGATTCTGACATGGCATTAACCCTGGCCAGGATAGCAGATGCTGAAGGACAAATAAAACAGGTCTGTTGGATGGTGGAACCAGGTGGAGGAGCAGGGGCATTCTTTTCCCTCCCTTTTATTTCACTGTGATGAAATCCCCTTTCCATGCCTTTCAATGGTCTCAGGGTTCCAGTGGCCTGTCCCTGTTCTTCCTGAGGGTCCAAGATGAGGCAGGGAAGCTGAACAACATCCAGGTGCAGAGGCTGAAGGACAAGCTGGGCACACGGCAGATGGCAACGGCAGAGCTGTGGCTGCACGGAGCCAAAGCAGAGCTGGTATGCAGGGTCTCACCTCCCTCTTGACAGCAGGCAGAGCTTGGGGGTTTTGGTGGGGATACCAACTGAAAAAGTCCCCCTCAACAGTATCACAGGATCACAGTATCTCAGAGGTTGGAAGGGACTTCCAGAGATCATCACGCCCAACCCCCCTGCCAGAGCAGGATCACTTAGGGTAGTCTGCACAGGAATGCATCCAGGTGGGGTTGGAAAGGCTCCAGAGAAGGAGACTCCACGACCCCCCTGGGCAGCCTGTTCCAGTGCTCTGTCACCCTCACTGGAAAGAAGTTTCTCCTCCTGTTGAGCTGAAATCTTCTGTGTTCAAGTTTGAACCTCAGCCACCTCTGTGGCTGGCTCTCCGTTGCAGAATGCTTCACCAGTGGGGCTCTGTGTGGGGGGCAGGGCTGAGAAGAACTCAGGGGAAGATGAGAGTGAGGCAATTTTAGGTTTTAAGCTGGGCATTTCCCTGTCCCAGTGATACTGGCAAGTGTGAAGTGACAGGACAAGAGGCAGCAGCCTCCAGTTGTGCCAGTGGAGGTTTAGGTTGCACATGAGGAAGAATTCTTCCCCAAAAGGGTTGTTGAGGTCTGGAACAAGCTGCTCAGGGCAGTGGTGGAGTCCCCTTCCTTGGAGGGGTTTCAAAGCCATGGAGATGTGGTGCTGAGGGCCAGGGTTTAGTGGTGCCCTGACAGTGCTGGGCTAATGGTTGGACTGGCTGGTCTTAAAGGACTCTTCCAATCTAAACAATTCTGTGATTCTGTGACTGGCCCAGCTGAAGGACAGTTCTGAGTAGCATTGGGGTAGGAACAAGCAGCAGAGATCAGAACTGATCATAGAGACATAAAGTCACAGAATTGGTTTGGTTGGGAAAGACCTTTAAGATCATCCAGTCCAACCATTCTCTAACTCTACCAAGCCTGGTGCTAAACCCTGGCCCTCAGCACCATGTCTCTGCCTCTTTCAAACACCCCCAGGGATGGGGATTTAGCCACCTCTCTGGTCAGACTTGTCTGAAATAAGGCAGCAAGCAGATCTTTGTGGTGGCTGATGACAGACAGAGCTGGAGTGGACAGCCTACATCTATCTCTCTGTCTGGTGACACTCAGAATCACAGAATCCCCCAGGTTGGAAGAGACCTCCAAGATCAGCAAGTCCAACTGATCACCCAACCCTATCTAATCAACCTGACCATGGCACTAAGTGCCTCATCCAGGCTCTTCTTAAACACCTCCAGGGATGCTGACCCCACCACCTCCCTGGGCAGCACATTCCAATGGCCAATCCCTCTTGCTGTGAAGAACTTCTTTCTAAGATCAAGCCTAAACTTCCCCCTGTGCAGCTTGAGAGTGTGTCCTCTTGTTCTGGTGCTGGTTGCCTGGGAGAAGAGCCCAACCCCAACCTGTCCACTTCCCAGGCTGTGTGAAAGGTCTCTATCAGCCTTTGTGCTCCTCAATGCTTTCAGATCTCCGTGGAGGGTCGTGGAGTCTCCTCCATCTCCAACATGATGAACATAAGTCGGATTCACAATGTCATTGCTGCAGTAGCTTCCATGAGAAGGTGAAGGCAGCTTGGATCGCTCCAGAGCCAAAGGGGGAGCAGCTTCTCAGCCCAAGGGGGCTTTGCAAAGCTCAGCATTGCAGCCAGTTGGCATCTACTGGCTGTGCAGGCATGGGTCTGGGAGCCAGCAGTGCTGGAGAAGGTTGGCCTGTGGGTGGGTGACCTAGGTTTGGTGTGCCACAGCTGAGCAGGGTTCTTCCTGTGGGGATGGCTGGAAGGGAAGGGTAAGAAGGGGAAGGCTGCTGGTCTAACTGCTGTCCCTGGCTGTTCTCTCTAGGATGATCACTCTGAGCAGGTAGTACGCTCATAGGCGGGTGGCTTTTGGAAAGCTCCTCAAAGACCATCCCCTCCACATGCAAACAATAGCCAGGATGGAGGTGAGGCTCTGGGGAGCTGGAAACCTCCTGGTGAGAAAAGAGATCCTCAGCTGCTGCTGGGCACAGCCAGCCTGCCTCTGTGTGCAGCAGCAGGGGCTGCAGGGCTGTTCACGCTTTGTGCCTTGGCTAGTTAGTGGTTGTTGTCCCTGAAGCTCTGGGCCTGTAGGGGCAGGGGTGGCATTTTGCCCAGGTCCCTTTGAGATAGTCTCATGGCACCTGAGCAGCCCAGGCTGGAATCAGATCCTTGCCAGTGAAGCTCCCCTCTTCTCCTGCTGCAGGTGCAGGCACGAGGAGCCTTTCTGCTGCTGATGGAGATCGTTCAGCTGCTCGGGCTTGCAGAAACCAACATGGCAAGTGAGCAGGACCAGCTGCTCCTGAGGCTGCTGGTCCCAGTGGCCAAGCTCTACACTGGGGAGCAGGTATGGGACAACCAGTGTGATTAACCCAGGGTGGGGGTGTGTGGCACAGGAGCAACCACAGTGCTGCAGAGAGGATTGATTGTCGTGGCCAAGGTGAAGGGCATTCGTGGCAGGGTACCAGAAGTCAGCCCTAGCTGCAGGGCCTGCATCAGCTCCTGCCCTGCTCAGGCTGGACTCTGGGGGTGGGAGATTTCTCCCTGTGCTCTCGAGGCCATTGATCAGAACAGATCCACAGAATTCTATCTTCCCAGTGGTGGAATTCCACAATTCTGTGAGCAGAACAGATCTGGGCTGTCTGCAGAGTACTTCACGTGCCACAAAAGAGCACTGCTGAGGCTGCCCCAAAGCCAAGGTGGGAGCCATGGGGAATATCTTTCCCCTGGGTAGGAATAAATAGAAGTTGTTCATAGCTGAGCATCAGCCTTCACTCCAGGGGCCTGTCCCTCTTCTAACTGCCCTCATTTTAAACACACAGAGGCAAGTAGAAGGTAAAGACTCTCTGAACTAGAGACAGACTCCCATGTCCCAAGCAAAGCACAGCTTTATCCTTACCCAGAGAGGACCCTACTGAGATAGAGTCTCCTTGGATCTTCTCCTAGGTTCTGACTGCCCCTGCAAGTCCCCTCTTAGGGTTATTACTCACTCTGCATTCCTTGGGCTGCTCCTCCATGTCATGAGCAATCTGCTTCAGCAAATCAGTGGGATGCAGTCAGTCCCAGCCCAGCAGAAACTACTCTTTGATATTGGAGGTCTCTGGCTGCTCTTGGCCCTTGTGCAGTGTGGGTCATCTCAGCTCTCTGCACTCTGCAGGCTTCTGCTGTTGCTGTTGAGGAAATGGAGAGTTTTGGAGGACAAGGCTACATGGAGGATACAGGCCTGCCAGTCCTAGTCTGTGATACCCTGGTAAGAAAGCAATGGGAGAAGCAGCAGAAGCTCCTGTGTGTCACCTAGTCCCCTGCACAGTACTCGAGACATGCTCAAGGGAAAGCATCATGCTCCCCAGAGTCACTCCAGGGTGGTAACTGGCTCCTAGTTGCCGTCCTGAACTCAGTCACCCCTGGGAGGGGACATGGTTGGCTCCTGGCACTGGGGTGGTTTCCTGGCTCTGTAACAGACTTCTCATCACCACTGCTCCTTTCCACTTGATCTGGAGATCTCCTTGGTCTCCCTTGGCTTTTGTCTTTGTTTCCCCATGTTCCTTTTATTTTGTTGCAGTGACCCCAAAAGGTTCCTCCATTCCCTTCCACCCCACCGGTGCTGTCGATATGGGAGGGAACCACGAATGTCCTGTCCCTCAATGTCCTGCGCTCCCTCAGCAAGAGCCAAGGGCAGGTGCTGGCTGCCTTCCTCTCCACACTGCAGGTGAGCCCACATCAACAGCACTGCTCACCTGACCTGCCCACCTTGGCAGGCTCTGACTTAGCACCAGGCTCAGACTGGTAGGGAATGTGAGCAAACCAACAGACAGGTGTCACAGGCTCACAGGATGTTAGGGGTTGGAAGGGACCTCAAGAGATCATCCAATCCAACCCCCCTGCCAGAGCAGGAGCAGAGAATCCAGCACAGGTCACACAGGAATGCATCCTGATGGGGATTAAAAGTCTCCAGAGAAGGAGACTCCACAACCTCTCTGGGCAGCCTGTTCCAGTGCTCTGGGAGCCTCCCAGGGAAGAAGTTCCTCCTCCTTTTGAGGTGGAACCTCCTGTGCTGCACTTTCTCTCCATTGCCCCTTGTCCTATCCCAGGGGGCAAGTGAGCAGAGCCTGGCCCCTGCCTCTTGCCCCCCAGCCCTCAGCTCTTTAGAAACATTTCTTCAATCCCCTCTCAGTCTTCTCTTCTCCAGACTAAGCAGCCCCAGGGCTCTCAGCCTCTCCTCACAGGGCACTGCTCCAGTCCCTCAAGCATCCTGGGAACCTCTCTTGGACTCTCTGCAGCAGATCCCTGTCCCTCTTGAACTGGGGAGCCCAGAACTGGATGCAATATTCCAGGTGAGGTCTCAGCAGGGCAAGAGCAGAGGGGGAGGAGAAGCTCCCTGGCTCTGCTGGCCACACTCCTCTGAATGCCCCCCAGGATGCCATTGGCCTCTTGGCCACCAGGGCACATTCTGACCCATGCAGAACTTGGGATCCCCCAGCACTCCCAGGTCCTTCTCCACAGGGCTGCTCTCCAGCAGATCCCCTCCTAACCTGTCCTGGGGCAGTTTATTCTTCCTCCCCAGCTGCAGGACTCTGCACTTCTCCTTGTTGAACCTCATTAGGTTCCTCTTTGCCCAGCTCTCAGTGTGTCTGCTCACAAAAGCAGAAGGCAGGCAGTGCTCACTTTGGGATCCTTGTGTGCTACCAAAAAACCTGCAGATGTTTCCATCTGAGCAGTGAAGAGTTCCGCATTGTCAGAGCTCCTCCTGACAGGTACCAGCAGAAGAATATTTTTAACATGAGTCACCTTCCTGAATCCAAAATAGTTTGGTGGTTCTGCTTCTTGACTGGAAAAACACCACAGGACTGCTGAATATTAAACCTTCACTAGGGCTACCTACTGCATTATGACTTTCTATTTTTATTCCCACTGAAAAGATGGAAAAAGCCAAAGGAATTCCATTGCTGCCTCTTTAGATTTGGCATTCTCTGGCTTTAGCTGCAGGCTCTTTTAAAGGTGCTCAGATGACAGAAGAGATCAAAGCACCTCAGAGTTTCATGAAGTAAACGGCATTAGCTGGGGTTGGTCTGTCCTGGAAAGGCAGCCAGGAGCCAGCCTGAGGTGTGCCCAGTGTAGCACAGGGTCTCCTCTCAGGCATGAGATGATTAATCCAGATAGAACAATCCAGGTGACATTAGCCCAGACACAGTGAGGAATCCTGGAGTGTTTGGTTTAACTGTGTGTAGCCTTAATTTCTCATCCAGACCCTGTGAGGAAAGAAAGGTCTGGGGCACTGCACTCCCTGCAGCACTGGCAGCTGGGAAGGTCTTTCACAAACATGAGCAGGAGCCTGAGCAATTCTCACCAGTGGCTTCTGTTACCCTTCTGCCCTGCTGAGAGTCCCCCCCTGCAGTGCTGGGGGCATCTCAGCACAGACAGGGACCTGTTGGAGCAGGGCCAGAGGAGGCCACAGCAATGCTGGGAGGGCTGGAAGCCCTCTGCTGTGAGGCCAGGCTGAGAGAGTTGAGCTTGTTCAGCCTGGAGAAGAAAAGGCTTCAGGGAGACCTTCTGGTGGCCTTTCAGTGCTGAAAGGGCTGCTCAGAGAGCTGGGGACAGACTTGTGAGCAGGGCCTGTTGTGACAGGACAAGGAGTGATGGTTTGGAACTAGAAGAGGGAGAGAAGGGAGAGATGTTTGATGCTGAGGGTGGGGAGAGTCTGTCCCAGGTTGCCCAGAGAGGTGGGAGATGCCTCCTCCCTGGAAGCATTCCAGGTGAGGTTGTTTGGGGCTCTGAGCAAGCTGCTCTAGTTGCAGCTGTCCCTGCTGCCTGCAGGGGGTTGGACTGGATGAGCTTCAGATCTCCTTTACAGCCCAACCCAGTCTGTGATCCTAGGATTCCATGATTTCAGTGCCCCAGCTCAGCTGTGGTCTGCATGGAAACCTCTCTGTCCTTCAGACCTGAGTGTCCTCTTGCCATCCTCTCTGGCAACTGGTTGATAAAGGATAAATCCCTCAGCCAAGGTGGCCAGCACACAAGAAGGCCACATCTGCTCCTCAGCAGGACTGAGCACACCTGCTAATGAAAAGGCAGCTGGGCCACTAGTGACTAGGAAGCAGCTTAGTCTGACACCACAGGTAGTGGAGTGGAGAAGGAATGGAGCTGGTGATAGGCTCAAAAAATAACTTGGAAAGAAGCCAGGCTCACACCTAGGCTCATTTAAATGCTTCTCACACAGAGGTGCCATACTGCAGTGCTTGGAGCACCTTGCTGATGGCCCTGAGAGGGCTCCTCCAGCTCCTCCTGGCTAATGAGGAGCAGTAAAGAACACAGCAGTGTGATGCAGAGCAGCTACAGCACAGCAGTCACACCACAGGCCCAGATTCACTAATTAATGAGCTCAGCACTGCTCTTGCGCTGCACAGACCATGCTGGCTGTGAGCCTGCAGGGTGAGCAGGTGAGCCCTGGCACTAAGGGTCTCCAAATTCCAGTAAGTGCTGATGGATTTGCTGGTTCTGTCACACCCAGGCTGCTGCCATCTCCACAGAGGGTAGCTGGAAGGGGCTGAGCTGGGAGAGCTCTGATGCTCTGAGCCTGGAGGCAACAAATCACACTTGGCACAACAGGTTCAGCATTGGGGTGATCACTCCAAGGAGGACATTGAGATCCTGGTGTAGGTCCAGAGAAGAGCAAGGAATTTGGTGAAAAGTCTGGAGCACAAGGCTTGTGAGGAGCAGCTGAGGGACAGCAATGTGCCCTGGTGGCCAAGAGGCCAATGGCATCCTGGGGGGCATTCAGAGGAGTGTGTCCAGCAGAGCCAGGGAGCTTCTCCTCCCCCTCTGCTCTGCCCTGCTGAGACCTCACCTCGAGTACTGTGTTCAGTTCTGAGTTCCCCACTTTAGGAGGGACAGGGACCTGCTGGAGAGGGTCCAGCAGAGAGCTACAAGGATGATGAGAGAACTGGAGCAGTGCCCTGTGAGAAGAGGCTGAGGAGAGGCTGCTTAGTGTGGAGAAGAAAAGGCTGAGAGGGGATTTAATGAATGTTTCTAAAGAGCTGAGGGCTGGGGGTCTAGAGGCAGGGGCCAGGCTCTGCTCACTTGCCCCCTGGGATAGGACAAGGAGCAATGGATGTAAGCTCCAGCACAGGAGGTTCCACCTCAACATGAGGAGGAACTTCTTCCCTGGGAGGCTCCCAGAGCACTGGAACAGGCTGCCCAGAGAGGTTGTGGAGTCTCCTTCTGTGGAGACTTTCCAGCCCCCTCTGGATGCATTCCTGTGTGACCTGTGTTGGATTCTCTGGTCCTGCTCTGGCAGAGGGGCTGGACTGGATGATCTATTTGGGTCCCTTCCAACCCCTGACATCCTGTGAGCCTGTGACCTGGGGTTGTCAGCCTGGAGAGAAGGAGGCTGAGGGGAGACCTTCTGGCTCTCTACCAATCCTTGAAAGGAGGTTGGAGCCAGGTGGGGGTTGGTCTCTTCTGCCAAGGAACAAGGGATAGGACAAGAGGAAATGGCCTCAGGTTGCACCAGAGAAGGTTTTGGTTAGACATTAGAAGAAACACTGCACTGGAAGGGTTCTCAAACCCTGGAACAAGCTGCCTAGGGAGGTGGGTGACTCCCCATCCCTGGAGGGGCTCAAAAGAGGCCAGAGATGTGGTGCTGAGGGCCATGGTTTAGCAGCAGACTTAGTAGAGTTAGAGAATGGTTGAACTTAATATGATCTTCAAGGTCTTTTCCAACAGAAACGATTCTGAGTCTAACTTTTAACCTGGGCACGTTAGAAAGCTTTTGCTTTATGCCTTTGGTAGCCAGGCACCAGGAAAGCAGCCTGGGAGGGGCTTCTGCAGAGAGCCTCTGCAGCACTGGGCAGCAGCCTGCTGAGTTTCTACACCAGAATCCCTCTCAGGTGATAAATGACCTCTTTCTGAGCTCCTGGTGTCCAAATTCTTTCAGTTTCTGGGTGCTTGGCTCATTTTGAAACAGCCTTCCCATTCCTGTCTAGTGATTAAATCATTTAGCCCTTCATAAAGGGATTTTTACTGCTCCAATCCATTTCCTTTTTATTGGTGCCCATAAACCCAGTGCCATTTATTTTATGTTTGTCCATCAGGGCTCCCAGCTTGTGCCTGATGACAGGTGGCTTTGGAGAGAGTGTTAGCACTGAGTACAGCACAGCACTTTGTTCTCTGAAGGTCATACTTCAGCTTAACTTCCTCACTGCCTCCAGTTTTTCCTGGTTTCCCTGGCAGCTGCCTCTGCTGGCAGTGGGGTACCCAACAGTAGTGGTGCAGGGCTCTGGGAGCAGGAATTTCCTCATCTTTGCACAATGTGATGAGGAGAAGCTGAGGTTTTAGGGTTCTTGTTGCTCTGGCAAGCTTGTTACAGGTTCACAGCTTCACAGATTGCATTGGGTTGGAAGGGACCCTCCAAGGGCATTTTGCCTAATCCCCTGCAGGCAGTAGGGACACCTCCAACTAGAGCAGGCTGCACAGGGACACAGCAAGGCTGAGCTTGAAGGTCTCCAGGCATAAAGCCTCAACCACAGCCCTGGGCAACCTGTTCCAGTGTCTCCCCACCCTCACTGTGCAGAACTTCCTCCTGGTGTCCAACCTAACTCTGCCCTGCTCCAGTTTCAAACTATTGCTCCTCGTCCTATCCCCACAGCCCCTTCTGAACAGTCCCTCCCCAGCCCTCCTGGAGGTTCCCTTTAGATATTGAAATGTAGCTTTGAAGGTTTCCCTGGAGCCTTCTCTTCTCTAGGATGAACACCCCCAGCTCCCAACCTGTCTTCATGGGAGAGGTGCTCCAGCCCTCTGATCATCTTTGTGACCCTGCTCTGGACCTGTTCCAGCAGACCCACATCCCTCTTGTGCTGAGGGCTCCAGAGCTGGGCACAGCCCTGCAGGTGAGGTCTCAGCAGAGCAGAGGGGCAGGATCTCCTCTCTCCATCTCTGGCCCTGCTGCTTTGGATGCAGCCCAGGCTGCCACTGGCCTTGGGGCTGCAAGTGCCCATTGCTGGTTCCTGGCCAGCTTCTCCCCCACGAGTACAAACCCTGTGCAGAGGGAATCAGTCTGTGGAGTGTCAGGAGAAAATGGCAAGAAGAGCAAGAGGGAGAGAGAGTCCTGGGCTCCAGCTCAGCCATGCAGAGAGGTTCAGGTGGCCACTGCACAGGCACAGTCATTTCATCTTGTACTAAACATTTATGAGCTGGAATTTGCAGCCAGAGCATTGGGTGTACTTCACAATTCAATTACAGTCTGCAAAGTGACTCCAAAACAGCACCAGAGAACGACTTGGTTTAGTCACTTCTGGTTAAATGTGAGCACATCACAGCCTGGTTGTGTTTCTGAGCACCAGCCCTGCAGGCATCCTGTGGAGCTCAGAATCCTTTCTTGGGCATCAGGGAGGGCTGCAGAAGAATAAAGCTCTGCTTGTAAAACAGACATAAAACTGAGGACATGGGATGGTGTTTTCAGGTCCTTTGCAGGCCATAACCACAACTTTAACACAGCAGGAAGTGACTTCAGATTATTAAAGTGGGACTGGCTGAAGCAGTGACATGGGACTCACGCTGCCAGCCCTGGTTTGGATGTTCTCCCTGCTGCTGGGTTTTGAAATTCTCATCAGTAATCTTTGAAGTAAAACCCATTCTGCCAGCCTTGCTTGGCAGGGAGAGCACACAAATGAGTGGCACCTTCAAACCCTTCAGTGAAACCTGAAGGACTCAGAAGCAGCAGAGCTCTGAAGTTCTGATGGTGTTAGCCAGACAAGAGCCCTACAGCACCATGGCTATGCCACCTGTGTGCCTCCCCTCCCTGGCACCTGGTAGAAACTGGGGCAGGTCCACACACAGGGGAGCAGACAGGAGCTGCTGCTGCCTCCAGCATCATCCTAAGGAACAAACTTGTCCAGTCCAACCTTCAGCCCAGCACTGCAAGGTCACCACTAAACCATGTCCCTCAGCACAAGGTCCACAGCTGCTTAAACCCCTCCAGGGACTCCAGCACTGCCCTGGGCAGCCTGTTCCAAGGTCTGAGAACCCTTCCAGTGCAGAAATAGTTCCTGAGATCCAGCCTGAGCCTCCCCTGCTGCAGCTGGCAACCATTTCCTCTGGTCCTCTGTCACTTATCCTCAAGGAGAAGAGGCTGCCCCCTCCTCACTGCAACCTCCCTTCAGGGAGCTGCAGAGAGCAAGGAGGTCTCCCCCCTCAGCCTCCTCTTCTCCAGCCTCAGCACCCCCAGCTCCCTCAGCCTCTCCCCACAGGGACGCAGCCATTTGTGCCCCAGCCGTTGGCAGGAGGCTGCTGGCAGAGGCGTTGGTCACCTCCCTGCTCACTCTCTGTGATGCTGGCTCCCACCCAAGCTGCTGGGCGTCTGTTTGCACCCTTGGGGACTTTGATCCTGGTTAACAACAAGCTCTGAGCTGCCTCTAAAAGCTCTCATTAGCATCCCGTGTGCCCAGGGGGCTCTTTGGACTTTAACTTGGCGCTGGAGCCTGAGCTCGGGTGCTGATGTGTTTGTGTTTGCACAGCACATGCTGGGAGTGTTTGTGCACCAGCTTCTGCCTGGGGCACAGGAGGGCAGCCACTGAGGGCTCTGTCTGTCTTCTACTAACGGCCAGAAGATGCAGGGCTATGGTTGGGCAGAATGTGTCAGGGACAGCAGGAAACAGAGCTGGGGTCAGCCTGTAGAGTCCGGGGCTGGCTGTGCAAACAAGCTGCTAGCCCTGTGGAGAACGACCTGGGAGTCCTGGTGGATACCAAGTTATCCATGGATAACAAATTATCCAAGGCTAATGGGATCTTGGGGTGCATTCAGAGGAGTGTGTCCAGCAGAGCCAGGGAGGTTCTCCTCCCCCTCTACTCTTGCCCTGCTGAGACCTCACCTGGAATATTGCATCCAGTTCTGGGCTCCTCAGTTCAAGAGGGACAGGGATCTGCTGGAAGAGTCCAAGAGAGGTTCCCAGGATGCTTGAGGGACTGGAGCAGTGCCCTGTGAGGAGAGGCTGAGAGCCCTGGGGCTGCTTAGTCTGGAGAAGAGAAGACTGAGAGGGGATTGAAGAAATGTTTCTAAAGAGCTGAGGGCTGGGGGCAAGAAGGAGGGGACAGGCCCTGATCAGTTGCACCCTGGGACAGGACAAGGGGCAATGCATATAAACTCCAGCACAGGAGGTTCCACCTCAAGAGGAGGAGGAACTTCTTCCCTGGGAGGCTCCCAGAGCACTGGAACAGGCTGCCCAGAGAGGTTGTGGAGTCTCTTTCTGTGGAGACTTTCAAGCCCCCTCTGGATGCATTCCTGTGTGACCTGTGCTGGATTCTCTGCTCCTGCTCTGGCAGGGGGCTTGAATTCGATGATCTTCAAAGGTCCCTTCCAACCTCTAACATCCTGTGAGCCTGTGAAGATGTGAAAGCAAACCAAAGCCTTACAAGCAGACAGGATTTGTCCTGCACAGCAGATACCTGCAGGCTTTAGCTGCAGAAGTGACCTGCAAGACAGACTCTTGGCAAACCCAGCTCCCAGCGCCTGCTGCGCTGCCTGGATGCACTGGGGGGCTTGGTGTGGTTCTGCCTGAGGGGCTCCCTGAGTGCTGCTGTGGAGAGAAGGGCTGAACGTGGTGGGGATGAGGACAGGCTGAGGGAGCTGGGCTTGTTCAGCATGGAGAAGAGAAGACTCTGTGGGGACCTTAGAACTGCCTTCTAATACGTAAAGGGAACCTGTGGGAAGGCTGCAGAGGGACTTTTCCTAAGGGAATCTAGAGACAGGACAAGGGGGAATGGTTTGAAACTGAGGGAGAGCAGGGTTAGACTGGAGCTCAGGAAGTTCTTCAGTCTGAAGGTAGTGAGACTCTGGAGTGGGTTGCCCAGAGAGGTTGTGGATGTCCCCTCCCTGGAGGTGTTCAAAGCCAAGCTGGACTGGGGCACCCAAGTCCAGTTGAGAGGTGTCCCTGCCCATGGCAGGGAGGCTGGGAGAGATGATCTCTCAGGTCCCTTCCAACCTGGGCCATTCCAGGATTCTCTGCTAAGATGTTGCCACAGCACATGAGGCCCTGGGCTGAGCCCAGTACCAGTGGCATGGGCAGGAATGGCTGTGGCAGTGCCTGGCTGCAAGGGGATACAGCTGACTGCGTCTGCTGCAGGGCTCACCACTGAGGCCTGCTCTCCTTAAAATCTGTATCAATGATCTGGGTGAGGAGATCAAGGGCACCCCCAGTAAGTTTGTAGATGGCACTGAGCTGGATGCTTTCACACCCAGAAAGAGAAGCTTAGCTTGACCAGGAAGAGCTTCTAGGTGGTGCTTTTAGGCAGAGTTAAACACCTGATGACCACCTGATAGTCCACCTGAGCCACTGTGGTCCTGGGGCCTTCCCCACTGGCACCACATGCCAATGCCCTGGCATGTTTGTGGAAGTCAAAATACACAACCAGGCGAGGTCCCACACAAGGAGAACTTGGTACAGGAATGGAACTTGAGAACTGGGGATGAAATCTGGTCCCCAGGAGCAGGTAGAAAAGTCAGCATGGGAGCAGCCCTGCTGGGCCCGGCTGGCAGGAATCCTCATCCTCCAACCAGGGCTGTGCATTGCCCTTCACCAGCATCCCTTTTCCTGCTGCCCCACCATGGCAGTGCCAGTCACAGCCACCTCCATCCCAGCTCCCTGTTAGGATGAGGTGTGAGGGTCCCACCAGCCCATTTCCTCACTGTCACCTTTACTGTGACTGTTTCCTTTGCAGAAAAAAATGGAGGGGGCTTCGAGCACCCCAGAGCTGGAAGCTGCCGTGAAGCAAACACGAGATGCCGTCAGCAGCCTCACGCAGTTCATACCAGCAGCTGCTTCCAGGGGGGCACTGACCATGGAGCTGGCAGCAAGAGACTTCTCCTACAGCCTAGCAAGGATCTATGCAGGTAGTAGGAAAGAGGGAAACAAGGGATTTCAGAGCAGGAAAGGGCTAGGAATCAGTCCTGGAATGGATTTCAGACCAGGAAAAGGCTAGGAACCAGTCCTGGAATGGTCTGGTCTCACCGCTTCTGGGTGAAAGGTAGAGTTCAAAGCAGGTTTGGTCTCACCTTCTTTCAAATCAGAGCAGCTCAGCCTGGCAAGTGCTGCTGAGAAGTAATCAGCCAGCAGGCTGGGCTGGAGCCCAGGAGTACTCTTTGTGTCCTCCTCTTCCACAGGAGCTCTCTTGATTGAACATGCAGCTCGGCCTGACGCTTCCTCTGCAGACATCTCTGCTGCTCAAAGGTAAGCAAAGACCTCCCATAGCCTCAACCATTCTTGTGTCTTTTGCAATGCTGCAGACTTTGCTCTGCCTCTCTGACCCCTGCTATGGTGAGACCCAGACTGTGTCATCACAGATGGGCACAGACAGGGTTCTGGCTTGGTCACTGTCAGCATCGTGACTGTTCCCTGCCATAGGAAGCCTCCATTCCAGCAGTGATGAGAAGGATCCAAAGTGGGCAGACCTCAAGTTGAAGCCAGCACTGTCTGCATAGTGGGGCTTGGACAAACCATTTGTATTCTGTGTCCAGGTGGTGCAACCAGGAGTTGTGTCCTGTGGCCACAGGGCTGCAGAGCAGCAGCTACGAGGCCAAGGAAGCACTGCTGGACAGTGCGCTGGTGTACGAGGGCAGCCCTGCCCCTGGCAGCAGGCTCTGACTCCAGGGCAACAGAAGGTAGGTGATGAGCCAAAAGCCCTCCCAAGCCTCAAAGCACAGGCACAGTGGGGACACTCCACCAAAGGCCAGGACAGATCCTTCAGGGGTCATCCCCAGCTGCAGCACCTGTTGCGGTCTGACACCCACCCCGTGGGTTGCTGCCACAGCCACTGAGATCCAGTCTGAGATGCTGAAATGTTCTTGCTGTGTTTTAGGCCAAGACTCAGAGATGAAATCTAGAGTGTGACTTGAAGCAGCAGCTCTTCCAGTCCCAGCTGCTGCTTCTTAAAGCAACCAGAAGTTATCTGAAAATGATGCAAAGCTGATTAAAAGCCACTATTTTGCTCTGGTCACCCCATGTTTTCCTCTGGTACTCGTGGTTTCCACCCTGGCACTTGCCAGGGATGGGACTTCCTTCCAGGGCCTGCTGTAGCTGTGAGGACAGAAGGTCCCCTCAAACAACCTCCACAGGAGGGGCTGGCTCAGCACCCCAGTTCAGTGGCTGGTCTTGGCCACTCACTGGATAAAACAAAGGCTTTGGAACTCCAACGGTCCATGCTCCTGGGCAGGGCTATCAAGGGAGGTGATCCCAGGGCACTGCTTGGTCTAGATCATGCTTTTGATTTCCCCATTCTCTTCTACCTGGTCTCAAACAAGCTTTGCTTTCACTTCAATCTGGAGCAGCTTTGCCTTCACATGGGGATTGCTGGGCCCCTGGGCCCTGCTGAAGCTGGGACTCAGCCCCTAGCCAGCCAAGATGGGCACCAAAAACTTTCTTGTCCCACTGCACTGCAAACAGGGAACAGAGAAGTGCTGTTTGCAGCTCTTTGCAATCAACACCAGCACTGCTGTACTGGACTGGCATAGGGGAGGGGGACTTGTTGTCCAAAGAGGTGGGAGATGCCCCATCCATGGAACCATTCCAGGTCAGGCTGTTTGTGGCTCTGAGCAACCTGCTCTAGTTGCAGCTGTCCCTGCTGGCTGCAGGGCAGTTGGACTGGATGGCCTTTGAAGGTCCCTTCCAGCCCAAACTCCTCTGTGATTCTATGAATTTTAATCACTTCACTCAAAATGCACAACTTGGTAGCAGAATTAAAGGAAACAAAATTGAATTTCTGAAGTTTTTCTTCAGGAAAGGAAGGTTTCTGCTCTCTCTGGCCTCTGCAGGAAGCTTGTTCATTTCCTCCTGCCTGTGTCCTAACACTGCTGCAGCTCCCACTGACAGAAATCCCTGCAAAACCAGGAACCTTCCACCAAAGCCAGACAAAAAAACCCCAAACAAACAAACAAAAACAAAACAAAAAAAAAAGGGGCAAGAGGGGGCCTGCTGCAACCTCCTTCTTCAAAGGCTTTGGGGTTCCTGCTGAACCTTGGATTTCTCCCCTACAAACGAGAAGAAGGCAAGCAAGAAAATTAGGTGGTGTATTAGCAAATGCTCCCATGCAAAAGGCTAAACTTTATTCACTTTTATTTATATATTTAACAATTCTAAAGTATTTACTTCTTGCTTTGACAAAAAAAAAGGGGGGGGGGGGAAAAATAAACCAAAATGAAAAATATAGGAGCACTTTACTCTCTGGAGGAGAGAGGGGTTATATGTACAGCTATGGAGAGATACTGCTTCCTCCTTTACATACAAAGAAAAAAAAATAATATTAATAAAAAAGTGCTTCATCCATCAAAAAAAGACCAAGAGCTGCAAGCATTTATTCACACTGTACAGCACAGACCCCCTCCCCAAACCCGTATCGTCACCTCTTGGCACCTGTCCTTAGCAGCTGCCTCCTGCACCACAACCCCACCAGTGCAGTGAGCACAGCCACCCCCTGCCCCGCCGCCGCGCCCCCTCCCCTCCCCCCACAGCCTGGCTGCCAGCTGCCTCTCAGCCTCCTCCCTCCTGCTCCAACCCCAGCAGCTCTACTCCGGGAGCCAACACCTCTAGGATACACCTGGCCTGCAGAACTCCCTTGGGATCTTTGCTCTTCCCTCCTGAAGGTTTCAGAACCTACAGCAGGGGAGATCCTGGGATGCTCCTTCCCGCACGGACACCGCTGAAGCAGCCTCCTGGACATTCTGTTTCGTCTTGTGACTCCTCCTGTGTGCGCTGCAGCAGCGGAGCCGCCGGCAAAGGGAGAGGGAAGCTCAACATCACACATCGGCTCCCCCCTGATGTTCCCCACCACATGTTCTGAGATGGTTTTCTCCGTGTGAGAGTCACTTTGGATGATGTGATTCTGACACTTTGGGAAGGGAAGCACTCCTTTCTCCCAGGGCTTCTGGGATTTTGAGCTTTTGTATCCAGGACTTGCAAGACACTCCAGCAGGATTCTTGAGAATGTCCCAAAAGCAGCAGGACTTTGTCTGGGCAGCACACTGGGAGCAGGATCTGCAGCTCCTCCCTGCCGAAGGGCGCTGGGAAGGAGGGGGAGCAGTACCCAATGCTCCTTCAAAGCACAGCCAAGAGATTGACATTTCAGTGAGGTGGCTTTAGAAGCAACTCTGATTGGGACTGAAGGCAGCAGGGGAATCTGTGATGTAGTTCAGGTCTCTATCAAAAACTCAGGCAGGTTTTGCCTGTCAGGAGTACACTGGACACAGGCTGAACAAGGAGGAGATGTCCCAGCAATATGACACAAGCCAGCACACCCCTCACAGACCCAGTCCAGTACAAGACCAGCATGTCCCAGTTGCTCTCATGTTGGTGTGGATGGTCTCAATAAAGTGCAAGCCTGCACAGCAGCACGGCCTGGCTCTGCAGGGGCCACCACGAGTGACCTGCTCCAGAAGCAGCTTCACATCGCCTAAACCACCCAGCAGGTGGGGCCAGGACAGAGGCTGGCGGCTTCGGCTTCCGCGCTCGGGTTCAGCTCATGAATTGGGTTTGCAGGGCTGCAGGGGGTACCAGCACAGACACCCCCCCGCCCCCGCGGTCTCAGCCACCCCTCCCACAGCGTCCCCGCTCCGAGCCGCAGGTGCTGAGCTGCTGAGCACGGCCCTGGGCGAGCAGTGCCCCGTCACGGCCGAGGATAACTAAAACCCACTCTAAGAACAGAGAGGCAGGGGGCTCTCCTGGGGAGCCACATTCCCATCTCTTCTAGCAGCAACAAGTTCCCAAACAGCAGGTTGGCGTTTGGGAGGAACAGGAGTGATTGAAAGCAGGAGCGTTGCCGCGACAGGTGCTCAGGCTCTGCCCCAGGGCCGGGCTGACTCCCCTCCTCTTCCCTTCCTCTGCGACTCCTCTGTCTGCAGCAGTTCACCAGCGGGACCAGTTCGATACAGAGGGGAAGCCTGGTTCAAGTGCAAGCTCCCTGCCCACGTCCCCGCTCCTCCAGCAAACAAACACAGATATATTATTATGTACACACACACGCTGACACGTACACACAGAGAGGACAGAAAGGGAAGGGGAGAGCTGGGGAAGGAGCCTCCCACAAGCCAGCAGCACTTCCTCCAGCTCTGTGCTCCGCGCCCCGACCTCCTCCAAAGCGCCGCGGGGCTCTCGCCACCGCCCCGCCTCGGCCCTCCCAGCATGGGCACCGGCACGGCTGCTCCCCCGCCGCTCCCAGCACGGGGCTCTAATTAGATGTGGCAGTGATGGGCTTGTCCAGTTCGAGATCAAGGCTGGAGCTGCTGGGGTGCAAGCTGCTGTAGCACGATTTGCAGACTCTGCTGGGTTCAAAGAGCTGCTGGCTGGGAACAGGCACCTTCTGGTTACAGCAGCTGGAGCAGAACACGTTGCCACAATTCCTTGCAGCAGGAAGAGGGGAGAGAAGGAAAAGAAAAGATTAGAAGCAGTCTGACAGCTACCTGAGTTCTGTAACTGCAGTGGTCACAGCGTTGTGATGGGGTCAGCCCTGGAGCTGCTCTGCCCTGAGTCCAACCGTCCAACATCTGCACCCTCTGCTTCCCAGCTCTGGAGGGGAAGCAGAGCGCTAGGGACAGACCCCAGAGGGGAGCACAAAGGGACCCATGGTACAGAATGACAGCTCCTTAAACACCTCCAGCCTGACAGCTCTTCTGTACCACTGGCTCATGTCAAACTGGAGGGAACCAGACCACCAGACCCCCTCCACGGACAAGCTCTCCCCACATCCCATGGAGGAGCTCAGTTGCCCAGCACTGCCTCTGCTACCCTGGGGCACCTGGCTAGGAGAGCTGAACCAGAGCAATCCTGGGGCCAAGCTGGAGCACCTCCACTATGGGGACAGACTGAGGGAATTGGGGCTGTTCAGCCTGGAGAAGAGAGGGCTCCAGGGAGACCTTAGAGCAGCCTTCCAGGACCTGAAGGGGGCTACAGGAGAGCTGGGGAGGGACTTTTGACAAGGGCTTGTTGTAACAGGATGAGGGGCAATGGTTTGAAGCTTAAGGAAGGCAGATTTAGACTGAAGATTAGGAAGAAATTCTTGACAGTGAGGGTGGGGAGACACTGGAACAGGTTGCCCAGGAAGGTTGTGGATGCTCTCTCCCTCAAGGTGTTCAAGGCCAGGTTGCATGAGGCCTTGAGCAACCTGGGTTAGTGGAAGGTATTCCTGCTCCTGGCAGCAGGGGATTGGAACTGGATGGTCTTTAAGGTGCCCAAAGAATTCTGTGATTCTGTGAATATGGTGCTGTGGCCCCTGACCCAGGTCTGCACTAGACAAACTGAGTACCACAGCCCTGGGGGCACTTTGGGGTTTCTCTTTCAAGAGCACTGATGCAAGTTTTAAGCCTGGGACAGATGAAACAAGTTAACTCCAGTGTTGGTGACACCATCCTCCCCTCTCCCCAGCAGCGTGGTCCCTTCTGTGGCATTCCCAGCAATCCCCCACTCCTGCGTAAGGTGAACCAAGTCAAGAGGGATCATGCAAAGCCAGGAGATGGGCAGCCAGGATCTCATGCTCGGCAGCGAGGCCGCTGCGGCTGGCATGCACACAGGGCATGCACCTCGCAGGAGGCAGGGACAGCAATTAAACCTGGCCACTAATTACCTGTTCTTCAAAACCTGCTGTGCCCTGTCCTCCCAATTCCTCTTTTCTCACAGGGAGCTCAGCAGAGCACTCCAGGGACAGGAACATTCCAAGCTGACCTCCATGCCTGACGCCCCCTCCATTAACCCTTTGGCACCAGGGCTTAGTGCCATTAGCATTTTGCTCTACACAAGAACTGCTGCTGCCAGGAGACAGCCAGAGGATTCTGCCTGTACCCAGCTGCTTCCACTGCCAAGAAACCAGACTTCCAGGTGCTGGGCACTGATGGGGAAGGAGTCAGCAGAGGAATCCCATTTCTCACTTCACAGGGCTCATTTTCTCAGCTCTGCAACATGCTAACCCCAGCCCAGGAGGCTGCAAAGGGCCTGCAGCAGCCCTGGGCTTCTCAGGAGCCCCCTCAGGAATTACCATCAGAAAGAGCATCAGAAAGAAGCAGCCCTGTGAGGTGTCCTGCAGAACTGCCCCACAGCTCTGCTGCTCAAAGCACCATTATCCAGCAGGAGCTGGCTGGTGAGGCTGGAAAAGCACCAGAGGGATTAAAACAAATCTCTGGTTGTCATAGCTCCCCAGCCTCCTAATGCATGCTCAGGGGGTTTGTGTTGTTTTAGCCTCCTGTAACAGATCACAGTGCCCTGTGCCTGCTCTCCCTCCAGCTTTGGAGAGCTTCAGCAACTCCTCTCTCTCTCTCCTGGTGGTCCTCTGCTTCACTTAAGATTAAAAAGAGACCTTACAAAGCATGCTGGAAAAGTGATCTTGCTCCTCTGAGGAAGGGTGACTTTACCCTGTGAGGCTGCACCTCAAATCCTGGGTTCAGTTTTGGGCCCCTCATTCCAAGAAGGACATGGAGGGTGTCTGGAGCAGGTCTGGAAGAGGGCAACAAATCTGGTGAAGGGTCTGGAGAACAGGGCTGATGAGGAGCTGAGCAGCTGAGGGAACCAGGGCTGTTCAGCCTGGAGGAAAAGGAGGCTGAGGGGAGACTTTCTCACTCTCTACAATTGCCAGAAAGGAGGCTGGAATGAGGTGGGGGTCAGATTCCCAAGTAGTAAGTGACAGGGCAAGAGGAAATAGCCTCAAATTGTGCTAGGGGAGGTTTAGGTTGGAGATTAGGAAAAATGTCTTTGTTGAGAGTGGTCAGGCACTGGAACAGCCTGCCCAGGGAAGTGGTGGAGTCACCATCTCTAGAGGTGTTCAAAAAGCATGTGGCCATGGCACTCTGGGACATGGTTTAGTGCCCATGGTGGTGTTGGGTTGAACTGGATGACCTTAGAGGGCTTTTCCAACCTGCATGATTCTATGTAAACTCAGGCTACAGCACCTCTTCTCACCAACTCACAGACCTCCACCCAGTTTTGGTGACACCAACCCTCTCCCAGCTTTCACTGGCTGCTGCTGCCATGGGATTGTCGGTCCTAAACCACGCAGCAGGGCTTCTGTCACCACACTGCCCAAAGATACCAGAATTGTTTGAGAACAGGGGGACCTCTCCCCAAAACAGGACAATAAAAGGGGAAAGAATCAAAATTAAAAGCATGAAGGCTGAAGTGCAGGGCAGCCTCTGCTCAGTTAGAAGTGAAGCATCTCTGTTACCCACACACACAGTGTTAGTGTGATCCACCTCCCAGCTGAAGCTACCAAAAGCGAAGTGCTGAATGAAGAGAGACCCAGGGTCTGAGCACCCACAGGCCCTGCCAGCCAGCCACAGCTCACCTCCAGTGACTGCTGGGCACGTGAATGACAAAGAGGGGGAGGAAGTTAGTGTGGAGGAGTTACCAAGAGAAGACAGACAACAGGCAGAGGATGCTGGAAATGCTCACCAGATCTGATCAACACGGTCACTGTCCCTGCAAGGAGGGGAGAGAGAGCTCAGAGGGGAATGAGCAAAAGAAGCAAACGGTGGCAATGAAGGAAGTTGGAAGTTCTTATCCTGCTCAAGGCCTTACAGGGTGCAGGTTTCAGCTCCTTTTCACTCTCAGGAAGATGCTGAGCAGCCTGCCACTGATCCCTGGGGTGTTTGGAAGTGAGTACCATGGGAATAGTACCTGGAGATAGATGTTCAAGGCCAGGTTGAATGAGGCCTTGAGCAACCTGGTCTCTAGTCGGATGTGTCCCTGCCCATGGCAGGGGGGTTGGAACTGGACGATCTTTAAGGTCCCTTCCAACCTAAACCATTCTGTGAATTTATGAATCTTGGGTTTCTTCTTGGTTGCCTTTCCTTAGTGCTCTCTACCAAGAGCAACCAGAGTTTATGTGGACAGCCTGCTCAGCCAGATTAGACATCTGAAAGCTGAAGAAGGAAGACTCTAAAGGGCAGTTTGCAACCAATCTTGGAACCCTGAGCCACTTTTAGTTCCTTGTGGTGTTGAGGGTGTCCTGTGTGCATCCATGTGCTAGGATTTCTGTAGAGCCCAAGTCTAGGAGACCAGAATGTGGATGCCAACTGTGGGTCAGCCTGGGGAGGTACTGCTGACTGGGTGCAAGTCACCACATACCTCTCTGGGAGGAGGTTTTAGGGGAGTTACAGTGGTAATTTCCTCTGTCCTCCTCCCAGAGGGTCTTAAGACCTACAAATTGGCACCAACACCATGGACATGAAAAAAAAACAACTCATTCAGCTGCTCTTCATTCCTCCCTGGGCTGGTTTGTCTCCACAAGGAGCCTTAGTGGAGTGCAATATAAAATGGACACCAAACATAAGTGGGATTTCAAATCCACTACAACTTCCACATCCAAAGAAGCAGGTGGTAACTGCCAATTGTTTAAATGATGGTTCTTGCCATGTTTTTTTCATGTCCAGGAATCAGGAATAGGAATTTAGTTGAAGAAGACCTTAGAAAGCAGAGATTCTCTAACTGCAGTCTGAGCTAATCCAAAGGCCTCTGCCACCTGCTCTTCCCTAAGCCCCTGCTGCCTGTGCTGTTTTAGCCTCTGTGGGCACTATGCTTGGGAAAGAATAGTCCAGAAAACTTTCCTTTCACAGATTTTCCTTTTCAGAGTCTCTTACAAGAGCAATGTAATGCAAAGGGAAGGATGGTTAGAGAAGGAAAGGAGCAGATTTACATCCAGGGTCATGTATTTGCAGCACTGAACTACTGAATGCTACAGTAACAAACCACTGGTTTTGATGATTTACACGCTCTGAAAAAGCTAAACCAGCCAAACAGCTGCCTCCAAATGCAGTCTGAGGAAAAAGGCAGGATCTGTTTAGGCTGGGGAGGAGCAGACACCAAATCTGGCTAAGTGTATCCTCTAGAGGAACTGGGAGTGAGCAGGAGAAACTGTTCTGCTCTTCCGAAGCACTGGGCTCCTTCAGGAGCCCTGCTCTGAAACACCCATTCTGGCTCCATCCTGGAGAAAGGAACTAGATGTGGAGAGAAAAGCCTGGCTGAAGAAGGGAGGGAACAACCCCAGCTGTGCCCCTGGCTCCCTGCAGAGGTTACCTGCAGTGGTGCTTCCTGCTGGCGAGCCAGAAGGCGCTGTCACAGCCATAGCAGTGTGCAGCCAGGTGGTCTGGAAGCCATCGTGTCACCTGGGGGAAAGAGGAGACAACTTTATCAAGGAGAGGGCCATTAGAAACAGACCCATCTCATCTGCACTCAGTGTCATCAAAGCAAAGCAGCACGAGGCAAGTCTGTGTTCTGAGCACAAATTCAGTGTTGGCAGCAGTTGAAGACAGACAACAGAAACCTTCCCTTTGAGAACAGACAGCACTGTGCTCCCCTCAGGCACAAACAAAGCCATGAAGTCCAGTTCCTTGGGGTTTTCTGTGCTTTAGAAGTGTCCAGGCCAAGAACAATCCCCAAGCATGTGTCCACCTAAGGCTGCTTTAGCTAAGCATCCCTTCCACAGCTCCTCAGAGAGTTCACACAGACAAGCAGAGGGCTCATAGGCACAGGTACCAATATTTAAAGTGTGAGACACAAGCGAAGTGCAAGGAAGATAGCTCACAAGAAGGGGCACATGACCAGAGGCTGCAGGAGAACTCCAATCATGAACATCCCATCCTAGCAGAAGAATGAGTGGTTTACAGGGATTTAGTCTGTACCTCTGTGTCCTGTTTATCCACCTGCTCCCAGCTGGCTTCAGAGAAAATCTCTGTGCTGCAGCGAGACAAGCAGTTCTGATCCAGATTGCTTTCCGAGTCGGGTATAGAAGTCTGTTGGCAAACAAACACAGCTGAGCAGAAACCTCCCCATAGTCCTCCTGCCACACAAACAAAAGCTGGACACTTGTGGGGAGAAGAAGAGAGGGATCCTCCTGCTAAGGAAGAGCAGGCAAGGTCTGCACTGGAAGGGTGTCAGAAACAGTCACCAACTGACAGCATACATGGCAGCAAAGGCAGGAGGTGGCTCTCTGCATGGGACTGGCCAATGCTGTGTGCTAAAGCAGTTTGTGCAGTGGGGAACTGCAAAAGAATCCCTAAAAAAAAAAAAAAAAAAAAATCAAAAAATCCCAGCAGGTCAGATTTTTACCCTCTGATGGCAAGATGATGTGAGGTAGAATGGATTTTAAATCTATTTTCTGCTGTCCAGAAAAATTTGGGGGATTAATCAAAAAGCTGTGACCTGTGGCTCCAAGGTCATGGCCAAATTTCCTTTCCAAGGCTGTTTCACCTTCCAAACTGGTTCTAGTGATAGACAGATCCTTCTGTCAGCAAAAATTCTGGAACACAGGAGCCAAATCAGACAGGAGCAACTCAGAAAGGGAGCCAAATATATATATTCCATAGGGATTCTGGAGGAATAATCCTTCCTCAGTAGAGTCTATCCAGGTAGAGCTGGATTTTAGTTGACTTAAAATTCAGCAAGCCCTTAAAGAAGATTAAAAAACAGCAAGAATCTTGAGCTGATGCCTTTTTGTGCCTGAGGAACTTGTGTCTCTGGAGCTCCAGAAGAAAACCTGCTGCTCCCAAGCTGAGGCACAAAGAGAAGGTAGAGAACAGACTGTGCTCACTCCCAGCCCTACACCTCACTTTGTAAAAGCCCTTAAAAGCAGGAGTATGATCAATAAAACCAAAGATCCAACTATCCCCAGGGAATAGGGGTGCCAATGACACCCAACTAAACCAACACTGAAATGGACACCCAAAGGAGCATGTGGAGCTGTTGACTCCAACGTGGACAGCCAAGAGGGCTCTGAGTGGTTTTTCTCACACCAGCTGTACCTGGGACTATCCAGCACCTCTGCCTCTTGGGAACAATATGAAATGACACAAAGAGAAGCTGGAACCCTCCCACCCATCACTCTTCCCCCTGCCCCAGTTTTGCAGGTATGTAAAACACATTCTCATGTGCATGCAGGAAGAGGACATTTTGGATGGGTGTTATGCCAACCTCAGGAATGACAAAGCCACTGCTCTGCCCATTCAAACCACAGCAAGGTATAGAAGCTGCTGCAGAGATTAGAAGCCTCCTCATGGTCCCCTTCTTGCCCCTTTCCTCCTCCTATGTCTGCCTGCTGTCCCAAGGAGCAATCCTTGGTTATTTCCCTCAGCTTTTGAAAATTCAGGTTTTGTAGCAATCTGCTGCAGCTCTGTTCTCCAAAGTCTCTACAGCACAGGATTCCATGATCTCAGTGTTGCATCCAAGCAACAGCAATTGGATTTCTTTTCATCTTTTATTACTATTTAGTGGTCAAAAGAGAAGAAATAAGCAAAATGAGGTAGGGGAGAAGCAAGTTAAAAACCCTTCTAAGATATAGAGAGATGTATCAAAAACTTGCTGTTTATTGAGATCTTCAACCTGGAATTCACTTACTTCATTTCTGATTTTAACATTGCTTTTGTAACCACAACTACAGAGTTCACAGATTCATGGAATAGGTTGGGTTGGAAAGGACCAACTCCCCTGCTATGGGCAGGGACACCTTCCACCAGGACCAGGCTGCTCAAGGCTTCCTGAGCTCTGGGCAGCCCAGCCATCTGAAAAGGAGGAGGTGGGGGGAGCTTGAATCTCATGGGTTTGAGCTACCAGAGCAGCCAGTGCTGCATCTTTCCCTGAGCAGGCAAAGCACCAAAGATCAGTCCTACACTACTGTCCCAATGAATGCCACAGTCACATCCTTAGGAAAACATCTGAAGACAACAGTGAAGTAAATGTGTTTTGTTTGAGTGAGGCCCATGGAGGTGTTTGAGAATACCCAGGTATGTTTGGGTACCCATCTTGAAGCAGACCTTTGGGCCATTTGTGCTCAATCTGAAGTCCAGTGAAGATATCAGTCATTGCTAACTGCCATTTGTCAGTTGTTTGCCCTCTTCAGGATCACAGAATGGCCTAGGTTGGAACAGACCTCAGACCCATGGGCAGGGACGTTGGAGTAGATGCTCTCTGAGGTCTGTTCCAACCTGCCATGGGCAGGGACCACCTCTCAACCAAGGCCTCATCCAGCCTGGTCTTGAACACCTCCAGGGGGGAGGCATCCACAACCTCTCTGGGCAACCCATTCTAGAGTCTCACCACCCTCAAACTGAAGAACTTCTTCCTAATCTCTAAACCTATTCTCCCTCAGTTTCAAACATTTCCCCTGTCCTGTCTCCAGACACCCTCATGAAAAGCTCCTCTGCAGCCTTCCCACAGGTTCTCTTCAGCTATTGGAAGGCAGCTCTAAGGTGCCCCTGGAGTCTTCTCATACCCAGGCTGAACAACCCCAGCTCTCTCAGCCTATCCTCAGAGCAGAGGTTTGTAAAATGCTGCATGGTGAAAAAGAAAAAAAAAAAATAATCACTGCCTGTCCAACAAGCCAAGGGCTGAGAACACAGCGAGATGCAGCTCATGTTTGCAGAGGTGGCCCAATGCCCATCACTGCCCGTGTCACTTACCACTTCATCTCCATAATCACCATTGAGGCGCAGGGAGCTGTTGAGGAACTGGCTCTCCAAGCGGCTCTTCAGCTCCTGCACTTGCTTCTTCAAGGTCTCCACCTCCTGCTGATGGCCGGTCTCGATCTGGCGCAGGCGCTGCTGGATGACATCGGTGTAGACGGGCATCCCGTCGTCGTCCAGGTGGCTCCTGGCAGGTTGGTCCGGGCTGCTCGCTGCCTGCTGCTTCCCCAGCTGACCCAACACCCACTTCTGGTGCAGGTTCCTCAAGTGGAACTGTGTGGAGCTGCAGCTGGCCGTGGAGACCTGGCGGCTAAGCGAGGCCTTCAGCCTGCCCTCCTCCCCGTTCAGGCAGTGGCCGTTGGTGGTGTGGTACTTCTGGGAGCTACCAAACCCCGCGGGCTTCTCTGCCACCTTGTTCTCGGGCTCCAGCTCCCCATTGCACACAATCTCATCTTTACATTCAGCTAAAGGCAAGGCACAAGGGGAAGGCATCAGGATGTGTGTGGTGCTGCTACCAGAAGTCCTGTGTGCTCTTGTTCCCAGTTTCTGGAGCTCTACCATGCTCTCCCACTCTGGCCTGGCTGCCGTGGGCCAAGCGCGTTCCTCCGCGCTGTTGTTGATTGGGTGAGGTCTGTGGCAAGGACCCTTGGGAAGGGGCTCCTGCTTTGATTCGTTCTCTGTTAAGGTTTCTGTGGAGCTTTCAATGTTGGATGTTCTTGTCTCGTGTGGGATTGTGATAGGTAAGGGCAGGCTGGCCTGCCCTGTGCTGTGCAGGCTCTCTGCTTCTCCTTGAAGCTTGCCAGGGCCGTCCTCCTCTGCGCTCACCTGGGCATCTCTATTTACAAAGCTCTCCAAAGGAATAGGCTGGAGTCCTTTCACCTGAGGTAGCTTCTGGACAGCGTTACTGAGGTCAGCAAGCTCCTCCTCTTGTCCTTTAAGCTCAGAAGCACCTTGTGAGACTGGATGTGGATTGGATGCTGGATTGTTCATCGCGACACCTTTATTCACCTCAGCCTTTTCACAGAGGTCATTGACATACCCATGGAAGTTTTCAGCTCTCTTCTCCTTCTCCAAGGCAACCTCATCCCCTTTACCTATTGTCTCTAGGTTACCCCTCAAGTGCTCCTCCAGACCAACGTCATCTTTAGTGGCCTCTTGCAAAATGTTCTCCATCTGCCCCTCTGCCACGCAGGCAGCCACAGACAGCTCTGCTCCCAGGGGGGCCCTGCCCTGCTTGCCCAGGCTGTCTCCCTCGAAGGGGTCATCCCCAGCAGTGCCCAGGCTGCTGAGCTCCAGGGACCGCCGGTGCTCCTGCCACTTCTCGTTGAGGCTGGGGTCGCTGCTGCGGCGGTTGGCGGTAGGCACGCTGCTGTCACAGGCAGTTGTCAGATTGTCAAACGACCTTGTCTTTGGTAACCTGCAAAGGTACAAATCATCAGCATCCAAAAGCAGGGGATTTTGGTGGTTTTTTTTAAGCATTTAGAGACCTATAGTTTAAAAAGTGCCCCCCAGCATTAGGAGAGTAACAAGCTGGTAGCTAACGGGCTTCTGTGAAGTTATCACCTAGGAGCACATTTCAACCATCTGTAGTGCAGAGCAGCTTCAGTACTTTCTTTGCTTGCCATCAGGAAAATATGTTCAACCAGATTTCAAACGTTCCCTTTAGCACAGAGCAGAGGTGCTTACAGCCTGGGCACACCTCCCACTTAACATGTGCTCAGAAGCACTGGACAAAAAAGCAGAGAAATAGTTATGCAACACAAAAAAAGGACTCAAATTCCAGACAACTAAACAAAAGCTCACACCCCACAAGGCTGTAAGGAATCCTACAAGGCTGTGCAACACCCAGAGCTTAACTCCATGTGCTGATCTTCATAGAATGGTTTGGGTTGAAAGGGACCTTAAAGATCATCCAGTTCCAACCCCACTGCCATAGGCAGGGTCACCTTCTGCCAGACCAGGTTGCTCAAGGTCTCATCTAACCTGGCCTTGAAAACCTACAGGGAAGAGGCATCCACAACCTCCCTGGGCAACCGGTTCCAGTGTCTCACCACCCTGTCAAGAATTTCTTCTTAATCTCCAATCTAAATCTGCCCTCCTCAAGCTTCAATCCATTCCCATTACTACAAGCCCTTGTAAAAAGTCCCTTCCTAGCTTTCCTGTAGCACATTTGGGTACTGGAAGGCCACCAGGAGGTCTCACTAGAGTCTTCTCTTCTTCCGGCTGAACAGTCCAAACTCTGTTATGCTATCAGCTCTCACAGCTGAGACAATGCCAGGCCACCAGACCCCCAGATAACCCCAGAAAAACCCTTCCCTCCCCCTTCAAGTATTCTCCTTTTTATATCCCATAATATTCTCTGTTGATCTTACTTCACAGGATGGGATTTCTGGGCTGGAGGCTCACCTGCCCAGAGGCTGATCTTCAGGGCTAGAGCCTGGCACAGGGTAGGGGGCACAGGTGTCGTCGGCAGGGGTGGAGGGGGAGGAGCAGGGCAGGTAGACAGCACTCCAGAGCATGAGGTTCCGCACATGGCACACAGGGTACAGCACCTGTGGAGAGAACAGGCCCTGCTCAGAAAGGCTGAACCCAGGAGCTCTGCAGGTCTGGCTGCAGGAGGTTGCTGTTCAGGGCTGCAAGAGGAGGCTCTGCCAGGTCTCCAGCTCACTGGGAAGGGCAGCTGAGCAGCACTGGCATTTGCAATCAACTCCACTTGGCTCTCTCATTATCTCCCCTTTCAGAGGCAGAGGCTGAGGTGTAACAACGGTGCCTTTCAGCCTCTCCTGAATGAATTGCTGCAATGTGCTCTCTGTGAATCTACACCTTAATAATGTTGGGAGCAACTGAAACTGCTGCAGAATTCAGGGACCCGTTGTTAGTGCAGAGATCTCCTTGCACTTTGCGTTGCAGGGCTGCCATACGAGAGCTGAACTAATAACCCCTTGCACTGCTGCAGTTCCTCAGAGCCAGCCCTGCCTGCAGTGGAAGCACTCACATGGTAAAAATTCAGTGCTTGCAGAAATCCTTTGCTGAAGAGGCAGCTTGCTCTTAAATGGGATTCCTTGAGTCTGAAACATGCTTTCACAGAATCCCTGAACCCAGCATGGTGGGGCTTGGAAGTGACCACAGGGGATCATGCAGTCCAAGCCCCCTCCTAAAGCAGGGGCACCCACAGCAGCCTGTCCAACTGAAAATGTGAAGTATTACGAGAAATGAAGCTGTGCTAAAGAATCTGAGCTGTTTTCTGTTTAGATCAAATGAACCTGAGACAGTCTAGGTCTGTGTGCAGTTCTAAGACACTCCTCTGACATAGCTTAGTTTTCTAGAAAGGTCTGTTTGTCCAACACCAAAATGTTTTCTGCTGCAAAAACCAAGTGAAATGTTTCATTACAGCAAAGGCATTTCCAGCAGAGAGACATTTCTGAGGTTGCCTTTGACATTCCTCAAATACCAGCAAACTTAATGCAAGGCTTGAATTGTCAGAGTGAAGAGTGTTGAAAGGTGCACCAGGCTGAGGAGAGTGGAGCATGCCCTTCTGGGGTGCCCTGCCTCTACACTGTGCTTGGGATGCCAGCGAAGCCATCACAGAATCATTAAAGTTGGAAAAGAGTTCTAAGATCATGGAGTCCAACCATAACCCAACTACCACGGCCACTAAACTCTATCCCGAAGCACCACATCTGCAGCTCCTTGAGCACCTCCAGGGATGGTGACTCCACCATCTCCCTGGGAAGTCTGTTTCAATCTCTCATCACTCTTGCAGGAAAGAAATTTTTCCTGATGTCCAACCTAACCCTCCCCTGACACAACTTGAGGCCATTTCCTCTCACCCTGTCGCTGGTTACCTGGGAGAAGAGACCAAGCCCAGCCTCATTCCAGCTGTAGAGAGCAATAAGGCTCCCCCTCAGCCTCCTCTTCTCCAGACTAAACAACCCCAGCTCCATCAGCTGCTCCTCATACAATGTCCCCAAACCCCTCCCCAGCCTCGCTGCTTTTCTGTGGACACCTTCCAACCCCTCAATTCTTTCCTGTGCTGTGGTGCCCAGAACTGAACCCAGTGCTCAGGCTGTGACCTCACCAGCGCCCACTACAGGGGCACCATCACTTCTCTCCTCCTGCTGGCCACGCTATTGATGATGCAGGCCAGGATGCTGGTGGCTTTCTTGGCTACCTGGGCATACGTTGGCTGATATTCAGCCCTCTAACCAGCATCCCCAGGTCCTTTTCCACCAGGCTGCTTTCCAGCCACTCAAACCCACATCTTGCTTGGGACTGTTGTGACTCAAGTGCAGGACCTGACACTTGGTCTTGTTAAAGCTCTTCCCTCATTACAGTGCCCCACTTAGGCATCTCCTTAAGGTCCACACTTGTGGTGGTGCCTGCAGGCCCTAAGGGGCTGGAGGATACATACAGATTCCGACTGGGAGGAGTAGAGCAGGTTTTTGAAGGCTTTGTTTGCTGCCCGCAGCAAAGACCAGACAGAGCAGGTCCGTTCCTGAGTGTGTTTTTCTCCTCTCTCTTTCGCATTGTTGCACAGGAATGTACCAAAGAGGCAGGAGTAGGTGTGCTGCACCAATTTCACCTGCACAGACCAAAACAGACAAGAGTCACATGGCAGAAGAGATCAGCTTCACTGACAAGTCAGCAGTCAGGCTTCAAAAGCAACAGATCCTTCCTTCACAGGCCAGTGCATCCCCATTCTGAGGCTGCCACATGAACACACCCAGCACTTTGTGCACACCTCCTTACAAACTCATTGCAAAAGAATTTGACCACTTTGCAAAGTCAGAACGGAATCAGAAAAAGCAGGAACAAAAAATATAAAGGCAAAAGAGATTTTCATAATCAAGCAGAAAAGTTTTGCTGATTCAAACTCAGAGCCCTGTAGGATAGGCAAAGAAGAGAATCATGCCACCTCTGTCACAAAGCATGACTGCAGCACAGAAATTCTGATCATTATTCACTCTGTGCTCTGGCCCCAGCCTAACAAAACAGCTCAATCCGAACTTGACTTTAAGCAGACAAATGACTTCTATGGGCTGATTCGGACGTTTAAATGAAGACAAGTCCTTCAGTACTCCAATCCATCAGGGACTTTCCTCTGAAAAGGGCAGAGCACTGAGGGGTACATCCACACACAGCTCTTGGAGCTCAGCAGTGTGCTGGGAGGCTGGTTACAACCTCACGTATCTCATTTCACAGCCCAGCTAAGCCAGGGTGGTACTCAGTTACGTGGCTGAGCTGCTGAGTGGTAATTGGAGTCAGCCACCACCACAGGAATGTGCTTGCAATCTCTTTGTGGATCAGACTCTGCATCAAAACTTCTCTTCTTTGGGGTACTAGTCCAGCAGGCAGTGACTGCCACTTCCCCAGATTCCCGCTTTCGGCCTTCACAGCTGATTTTCGACCATCCTAGGTACATTTCTAGGAGAGGAGCTGTCTACTTCAGAAGGAAACAAACCCAGCTCATGTATCCCACACACATTTTCAGCAAAGACACAGAAAAAATAAATGAATGGAAAGGTAAGGGGCCGGTTGGTTTTATAGGAGTCTTCTTCCAGTCCAAATAAGATCAGAGCAGGGGGTATTGTATATTGCCACTAACTCTGATGTTTTTATGCCGTGTGGGTGTTTTATAGTGGAGTTATTTCAGCACCTCTTCAGTGAGACTATTAAATTCATATAATTTCTTTCTCTAACAGAAGTCCCTAAGGGTCCTGTTTCTGCTTGAAGAGTGAGCAGACCTCAGGCCCCATGAAGCATAGAAGTACTTTTGTCTGCTGTATCCGGGCAGTTTCCCGTTACCTTTACCACGCTGCAGCCTACCACAGACAGATGGGACAATCAGAAAGCCCGTGGGGGGCTCTAGAGTGTGTTACTATGGGGAGTGGTTTAGAAGCAGGCTATAGAACAGCAATCTCTCAAGCCACAACTCACAAGGAATGCTTCGTTAAACTCGAAAGAGCAAGGGAACTGCCTCTGGAGCTGATGGACGCAGTCCAGCCACTGTAAAAACACTGGGCAGCGCTCATTCAGGTCATCCGAGTTCTCACCATGGCCACAGCGATCGGCAAACTTGTGGCCAAAATCCAGCCACTCCGTCTCCACTAGCACCTGGAAACCCTGTGGAAGAGAAAGCAGAGATGAAAAGTTCCTATTTGTCTTTCCTTCTGTCCTTCTAAGGTGGGCTGAGAGTCATGGGAATCACTTTGTACCTTCACTCCCATTTCCCTTTGCTGCTGCTCTCATTACTCATCTTTACCTAATTCCTCCCTGTTCTGAAATGCTGCACAATTACAGTAGGACAGACATGGACCTGATGGAGCTGGTGCAGAGTAGGGCCACAGAGATGATCAGAGGGCTGGAGCACCTCTCCTATGAAGACAGACTGAGAGAGTTGGGGCTGTCCAGCCAGAGAAGAGAAGACTCCAGGGAGACCTTAGAGCTACATTTCAGTATCTGAATGGGACCTCCAGGAAGGCTGGGTAGGGACTGTTCAGAAGGGCCTGTGGGGATAGGCTGAGGAGCAATGGTTTGAAACTGGGGCAGGGCAGATTTAGGTTGGACATCAGGAGGCAGTTCTGCACAATGAGGGTTGTGAGACACTGGAACAGGTTGCCCAGGGATGTGGTTCAGGCCGGGTCCCTGGAGACATTCAAGATCAACCTTCTGCCATCCCTGTGCAGCCTGCTCTAGTTGGAGGGGGCTTGGACAAGATGACCTTGGAGGGTCCCTTCCAACCTCATGCAATCTCTGAAGCTGTGAGTAAGGCAGGTTAAATAGTGACTGGCAGGGAAGCTCCTGATATGGTCAGGCAGTTATAGGTAAGTAGGAACTTTGTCTTGATCAAAACCATCTTTGGGGGTCCCTTCCAACCCCTAACATCCTGTGATCTGAAGCATGGTAATTACCAC
Source organism: Indicator indicator (assembly GCF_027791375.1). NCBI lineage: Eukaryota > Metazoa > Chordata > Aves > Piciformes > Indicatoridae > Indicator > Indicator indicator. Next base: position 16,474,277 of record NC_072035.1, read on the forward strand.
TTGGACAGGAGAGGACATTTGAAAGCCCTCCCCTGAAAACAATGGGCAGATGTGTCATAGATGAAAACAATTCATCCTCAGCAGGACACCCATGCTCAGAGAGAGCTTGCCTCTGTGCACACCAAGTGTAGCCTGCTCACAAGGTTGATTCAAGGTTGACTTGCATAATTGCTCATGCAAATGGAAAGGGCAAAGGACATTTCAAAACAGTGCCCAGCCAAGCACCTGAATGTGTCACCTCATCTAACAGGACTACTAACTCACCACAGGTCAGGAAGGTTTTGATTGAAGGTTTTTTAGTGGAAAGAGAACTGGTAGAGTGTGCTTATTAAGTCTGTAATTAGAGCAAAAATAATGGCTGAGAGCTGAAAGCCTTAGAACATGGCAGTGCTGAAGACTCCTTTTCCCCAAACACTTCTGATCCTTGTAGGGACAGGTACAGTTTGTGGCTTCCTCTGATGCAGTGGTGACAGAAAGGCAGGCAAAGGGTGTAGAGACAACTCTGAACAGGAATGCTAACACTCTGAGGGACCAGGGGGAGGTTCTGTGCCAAGGCCAAAGCTGTGTTGTTTTGACCTGATGGATGCCAACTTCTAGAACCCAAGAAGTTTCCACAGTTCCATCCAAAAGGCATTGCTACAGTTCAAACTTCTGCTCCTCATGTGTCCAAAGCTTTTAAGTGTCCAGACACATGCTTCTGCTCTAGACAACAAAGGCATCTTATACATGGGCTGCCAGATGGAATCCAGCCATCACATATCACACAGTGCTGAAAAGTGATGATGGGGGTGGAAAAAACATCTAGGCTGAAAAAATCAAGAGAAATAGAACTAAGGGACAGAGGAGAAGGAAAATGTGCAACTGGGAAAACATGCAGTTGGGCAATCTAAAGAAGAGGAAGGCTTTGTATTGATGGTTGGCTGAGAAACTGCAATAGTGTGATGGAAACTGCAATCCATAGCCCTTTGTACTCCATAGTGCTAAGTGAAATATGGAGAAGCACAGAGCATGACTCTGCAGCTCCAGCACAGGGGGACATCATCTGCTGTTGAATTACAGATTCTATTGACACATCCATGTAACTCTATCTGCAGACTACTGCTGGCCAACTCCTGCTGGCTTTGCTGCCTTCTCTAGTGCAAAAAGCTGGAATCATTTAGAGACAGCTGAAATGTAAACTGAAATCATTTATAGCTTGGGTCCTCAGAAAAAGCCTCCAAGTCAGTAAGTGCCCCATGCACTGAGAGGGGGGTCACAAACCTCTGTGGTCCTGTAATAGGGGTCGAGCAGCAGCTTGGCAAGTGCCACTATCTGGGGGGTTCGGTCCCAGCCATCGGAGCAGTGCACCAAGACTGGGCGCTGGTCTCGGTCCACAGCATGAACCACGAGGAGAGCAGATTTCAGGAGCACAGACAAGTGCTGCAGCCACTTGGTGCTTTCCAGAGCAGACAGCCAACTAGAGGAAAACAAGAGAAGACAGTTTTTGCTCTTTTCAGATGTTTTCAGGTTTGGCTCTTTAAATTGATCGAGTTTTAATAGGCTGTGAAAGGCATTTTGGAGCCTTTTTCCTCTGCACCCTGGTGACCACGTTCCCATGCCTGGGACAAAACCATGTAGCCCAGCTGAGGAACAGCCCAACTCATCTGCCTGCTCTGCTGCAGGAGACTTGCAAGAAGATTCAGTAACAAGTCCCCAGTGCAGAGCAGGACATGGCACCAGCCATGAGTAATCTAAGTGCTTCTGGATAACCATTACTTTGAGCAGCTCCTGCTGTCTCCCTCCAAGCTGAGGGTTCAGATGACCCAGCATGCCCAGTACCCCAGTACCCCAGATAGCTTCAATGCAAGGGAGGAACCTGAGGAGACTTTGAAATGTCTCAAATCTGAACTATTCCCAGGCTGTACAAGGTGTGCTGTGGGCATCTTGTGGCTCTCCACTCTGTGAAGATCTACATATCCAATTTAGTTAGGGTGGCCACTCTGGATCTACTGTGAAACCATGGAATGCTCTTAGCAGCAAATTCAGAACAGACAAGTGGTGCAACTACGGTGTCCTAGTGAAGACGCAACCTCAGAAGATCCCAAGATGAGGAGCCACTAGAGGCTGGTTAACCCCCAGCACTGGAAACAGGCCTCCTGAAATGACACTACGGGTGTGTAAAGTACATGGAACACCACTAGAACTTTCTAAAGGAGAGCCAAGCTGTGAAGATTAAAGAACCTGGAAGAGCAGACAAGCCTTAGTGCTAGCACTTAGAAGCCCACCCAGAAGCAGTAAAAGCTTCTCAAAGGCTACAGTCTCAGATCTCATTTTCTAAGTTCACTCCAAAGACAATAATCCAATGGCTTCCTTCAGCTCCAATTCCATGGAAATGAGAAAATATTAGCTTAGTGTTATTACACAGGAAAGGCACCAAGGGAAAACCCACTCAATTCCAGTTTGCACAGCAACAGCAGAAGAGCTCAGCTGCAGAAAGATGTGAACAGAGGCAAGCCCCACCACACATCCACTTACTTTCCTGGGTCTGGCATCTGAGTGCAGAGCAAACGCAGCGACTGGAAGCTCTTCCGGATGGAATGGATGTTGGCCATCCCCATGAACACCACCTCACAGTTGGGGTAATACTCTGCAGGGAAACAGCAACAAAGAGGGAAACAACTGAAAACTGCACTGAGCTGAGTTACTAAAAGCAGCTTTTTCATCCAAACAACTCCCCCCTGTTGCTGTGTGCAGATGCAATAATCTGTTTATGAAGATCCTGTAAGGAGAAGCTAGGATTGGGAGTTGGTGCTGCAGACAGCACAGCAAAACAGGAAAGAGTGGGCAAAGGCTTGGGGTGTTTGCTTCTGGTGGTTGTCTGCACTCTACAAACAGCAGAGCACAAACCCATGGGAACAGTGATGCTGCTGGGCTCCTCCAGAAGGAGAAACATCACCAAGAGAGGATGGAACATAAACACTGAACTGGTGATTTATGGATGTTCTTAAGTGTGGTAAATGAATGCACATTTTATGTAACTTATCACAGAATCAGTGAGGATGGAAAAGACCTTCAAGATCATTGAGTCCTACCACAACCCAACTACCATGACCACTAAACTATCCTGAAGCACCACATCTGCAGCTTCTTGAACATCTGCAGGGATAGTGACTCCACCACCTCCCTGGGCAGCCTGTTCCAACACCTCACCACTCTGTCAGGAAAGAAATTTTTCCTCATCTCCCACCTAACCTCATGTTCAGCCCTCCACCAGCACCCCCAGGTGCTTTTCCAGTGAGCTGCTTTCCAGCCACTCTGTCCCAAGCCTGGAGTGTTGCTTGGGGTTGTTGTGACCCAAGTGTAGAACTCAGCACTTGGTCTTGTTGAACCTCGTCCCATTGGCCCCAGTCCATCAATTCAGCCTGGCCAGACCTCTCTGCAGTCTTCTTAGCCACTCAAAAAGTCAGAACAGTTGCTTCATTCTGACTTGGGCTGTTTTGAGGAACAGGCATGGCATGTGTGAGAAATGGAACAGGAAGACCAGGTCCAGAGGAGGCCATGAGGATGATCAGAGGGCTGGAGCATCTCTGCTGTGTGGACAGGCTGAGAGAGAGTTTGGGTTTGTTCAGCCTGGAGAAGGTAAGGCTCCAGGGAGACCTTAGAGCAGCCTTCCAGTATTTCAACAGGACTGCAGGAGAGCTTGGAAGGGAGATTTGACAAAGTCATGGACTGACAGGACAAGAGGTAAATGCTTCAAACTTGAAGATTCTGGACTGAGATTAGACATTAGGAAGAAATTCTTCCCCAGGAGGGTGGTGAGGCACTGGAACAGGTTGCCCAGAGAAGTTGTGAAGGCTCCAAGGCTGGAAGTGTTGCAAGCCAGGCTGGATGGGGCCTTCAGCAAGAAAGGTCTAGTAGTAGGTGCCACCCTCACTGTGTAAAGATGACTTTTCTCAATCTGGGGCCCACAACACAAGAGAGACATGGACCTGCTGGAGCAGAAACATTCAAGATCAGACCCGACGTGGCCCTGGGCAGCCTGCTCTACTTGGAGGTGTCCCTGCTGACTGCAGGGGCTTGGGACTTTTGAGGGTCCCTTCCAATCTGATGCAATCTGGGATATGTGACCTTCCCTAAGCAGTCCTGCTTTGCAGGGAGGTTGGACTACCTCTGGAGGTCCCTTCCAACCCCTACCATTCTATGATTAGAACAGTGCACACCTTTATCTCCCTCTGGTTTACATATTTGACTCAGCTGGGGCAAGCTCATCAGCATATTCCACAGAGCTCCCATTCAGTGCACACCAGTAGCAGCCAGTTTTCAGCTCTGAGGAACATTCCCAAGGACAAGCTGAACCTGGCCTTGTGAAGGCTGTGTGAGCACTGCAGCAAGACTGAACTTTCCCAGAAAGAACAGCACCTGCACTCTCCTAAAAATGCCCTGCTCAAGTGTGTCAGGGGAAAGACTGTTTGCAAAGGCCTGCAGTGACAGGGTGAGGGGCAATGGCTTCAAACTACAGAAGGGCAGATTTAGATTGGATGTCAGGAAGAAGTTCTTCACTCTGAGGGTGGTGGAACACTGGAAGAGGTTGCCCAGGAAGGTGGTTGAGGCCCCTTCCCTGGAGATATGCAAGGTGAGGCTCTACATGGCCCTGGGCAACCTGATCTAGTGGGGGATGTCCCTGCTGACTGCAGGGATGTTGGACTAGATGACCTTTGGAGGTCCCTTCTGGCCTGGACCATGCTAGGATTATGTCTGAGCAAGTCCTTTTTGAGTAACACAGCAGAAAGCTGAGGAGAGGCAGCACTCACCTGGGCACTCACAGCCTCCACCTTTGGCTCTGTTGGCCACAGCTGCTGCGTACGACCGCGCGTCCAGGATCAAAAGCTTCTGAGGCTGAATTGCCAAACTCTCTGCTCCTGAAGCGTTGGAAATGGAGGAATCTGGGGAGGAGGACATGCAGCTGGTGAGTAACAAAAAGGAATTTTCTGACAGTGCTTAAAACCAGAGTTCACTCAGTCCCACATGGTGTATGGACTGCACATACAGAAACTGGAAGACACAGAACCCTTCAAATGAGTCCAGAGAAGGCCACAAAAATGATCCAAGGGCTGGAGCATCTCTGCTATGAGAATAGGCTGAGGGAGCTGGGGTTGTTCAGCCTGGAGAAGGGAAGACCCTGGGGGACCTTAGAGCTGCCTTCCAATACCTGAAAGGAACCTGCAGGAAGGCTGCAGAGGGACTTTTCCTAAGGGTGTCTAGAGACAGGACAAGGGGGAATGGTTTGAAGCTGAGAGAGAGTAGGGTTAGACTGGAGCTTAGGAAGAAGTTCTTCAGTACGAGGTGAGACTCTGGAAGGGGTTGCCCCTTCCCTGGAGATTGTGGATGCCTCCTCCCTGGGGGTGTTCACGGCCAGGTTGGATGAGGCCTTGAGCACCCAAATCTAGTTGAGAGGTGTCCCTGCCCATGGCAGGGAGGTTGGAGCAGATGCTCTCTAAGGTCTCTTCCAACCTAAGCCACTCTGATTCCATGACCCCTGATGAAATACAAAGGATTGAACCTCCCTCAGTAGAGACATGAGATTGAGCTTTTATATAAAGCTCTGCCCTCTACAGTGACAAACTCACCAAATTCCACATCAGAGAGGTCTTCTCCATTGGAGAAATCCCTGGAACAATTTCCATTCATTAACTTGCTGCTGTTGGACCTTGAATCTGAGGCACAGGCTTTGGCTACAGACTGGACAAGGTGTTCATCATCTGCATTCCTCCAGCCCCACCAACTGACCTCGGGCTGTCCACAGCGGGAGATAACTGCTCCATTGCTCTGGTGCCTGCAAAAGAACAGAGAGAGCAGCAGTGCATAACTGGAAGAATCAGAACGAAAACCACAGAGGGCATGAAAGAATCAAACGATGTAATCAAGTAGCTTAACTCCTGTTGGCACCTCTCTGTCACTCAGCAGCTCCTCTCAACCAGTGATTCAGTGGTGACATCCCACGTGCTCCCCTTCAATATGCTGTGTCCACACAGTCACTGAGAGGTGAAAGTCAAAGCCAAGGTCAGTCAGGGAGAACAAAGCATTTTCTTGCTCAACACTGTTGCCTGTTGGGCAGTGAAAGCTGGGGAACATTCTGGAACAGCAGATGAGGCATTAAAGAGGTGTTCCAACACCTGCTGGGTATTCAGCTCTGCTGCTGTCCTACCAGAGGAAAGAGGAAGTCAGCAGTTTTTACTCCTGGGTCACTTCTGGAAGAGGTTTATTAAAGCAAAACTAACTAAATGCAAAGAATGTTACAATTCCAGTAGCAAAATCCTGGCACTCCTTCTATCTGATGGTGTCTAGAAGCAACCCAAACTTCTACTCCTGGACAGTGATGGTAACCACTTCTAGGCACCAGCTGGAGGTGACTGGAGGTGTCCCTGAACGCTGCAGAACCACCTGCAGAAGCCAGGGTGGTTTTGGCATTGTCTCACTAGCTAGGGGGGCAGAGCTCACATCTCCTGTGCTGAGCATCTCCAGCTGGGTGTTAGTGGCTGTTGGAAAAGAATGGCTCTGCTGCCCCGTTCCCAGCTTCTGCTCTGTGTGTGGGTATTCTCCATCCCTCTTCAGCTTCACAGATGGCATCAAACTGGAAGGGACCCTCCAAGGGCATCTTGTCCAACACCCTTGCAGTCAACAGGGACACCCCCAACTAGAGCAGGCTGCACAGGGACACAGCAAGGCTGAGCTTGAAGGTCTCCAGGGATGAAGCCTCAACCACAGCCCTGGGCAACCTGTTCCAGTGTCTCCCCACCCTCACTGTGCAGAACTTCCTCCTGATGTCCAACCTCAATCTGCCCTGCTCCAGCTCTAAACTATTGCCCCTCGGCCTATCCCCACAGCCCCTTCTGAACAGTCCCTCCCCAGCCCTCCTGGAGGTTCCCTTTAGATACTGAAATGTAGCTTTGAAGGTTTCCCTGGAGCCTTCTCTTCTCTAGGATGAACACCCCCAGCTCCCAACCTGTCTTCATGGGAGAGGTGCTCCAGCCCTCTGATCATCCTTGTGGCCCTGCTCTGGACTTGCTCCAGCACATCCACATCCCTCTTGTGCTGAGGGCTCCAGAGCTGGGCACAGCCCTGCAGGTGAGGTCTCACCAGAGCAGAGGAGAGTGGCAGAATCACCTCTGTCGATCTGCTGGCCATGCTTCTGAGTCATATTTTGTCTTTCAAACACCTTATTAGATCTAGGAGGAGAGCACTAAGGAGCTGATTAAGAGTAACAGCATGGTGTCAGACTGGTAAATGAAGTCCACAAGCAAGGAAATTTTGCTACAGACCTAAGCAGCACTGAAAAAGGAAAATATTAACAGAACCTTTTTCTCCTAAAATGGGATATAAATTGTTTCTGTGTACTGATAAAACTGCAGAGGACAGGCAAAGGGAGTACAGGGATGAGCCTCTCCATAAAAAAACATCAGGGAGATAAGTGCAGCCTGACCTACCTTGAAGGAAGTTATTTTCTTCAAGGAGGTGATAGGAAACAAGAAAATGTGATTTATTTCTTTTCAGTGTCTGAACATTAGCAGCTACTATCTTAGGTCTGGCCTAGCTTCTTGTACTACTCATAAAGAACAGGTTTGGAAGAGCTAAAACATGCCCAAGCACTGCAAATACTCTGAAAAAGCTTTAAAGCCTCCCCTCTCCTCTGTTACAATACAGAGGAGGGTAGCATCTTGTCACTGTCATTGCACCCACAGCTTCTGCACTGGCACACCCCACTGCTGCCAACAGAAACCTAATGCCCCAAAATCTGGTGTCCCCACCACTATAAGGTCATGGAGCTGTTGGAGTGAGTCCAGAGGAGGGTCACAAACATGAAGCTCCTCTGCTATGAGGATAGGCTGAAGGAGATGGGCTTGTTCAGCTTGAAGAAGAGAAGACTCTGGAGGGACCTTAGAGCTGCCTTCTAGTACCTGAAGGGAACTTGCAGGAAGACTGCAGAGGGACTTTTCCTCAGGGTGTCTAGAGACAGAACAAGTGCGAGTGGTTTGAAGCTGAGGGAGAGCAGGGTTAGACTGGAGCTGAGGAAGAAGTTCTTCAGTATGAGGGTGGTGAGACTCTAGAATGAGTTGCCCAGAGAGCTGGTGCATATCCCCTCCCTAGAGGTGTTCACGGCCAGGTTGGATGAGGCCTTGAGCACCCAAGTCTAGTGGAGATGTGTCCCTGTCCATGACAGGGAGGTTAGAGTAGATGACCCCTGAGGTCCCTTTCAACCTAAGCCATTCTGTGATTCTATGACTCACTTACGTGTTTACATCTGACATTAACAACCTTCTCCTTGACCTTCACCAGCAGTGCCCTAAATTCACAGGACCTCAGACACAGTAGGAAAGAAGCCCAAGCTGGAAGGGACCTTAAAGATCTAGTTCCAACTCCCCTGACATGGGCAGGATCACCTCCCACTAGCCCCAGGGAGAGGGCATCCACAACCTCCCTGGGCAACCTGTTCCAGTGTCTCACTACCCTCACTGTCAAGAATTTCTTCCTCATCTCCAGTCTAAATCTGCCCTCCTCAAGCTTCAATCCATTGCCCCTTGTCCTGTCACTACAAGACCTTGCCCAAAGTCCCTCTCCAGCTCTCCTCTAGCCCCCTTGAGGTACTTCAGGAAGGCTGCTCCAAGGTCTCCCTGGAGCCTTCTCTTCTCCAGGCTGAACACCCCCAACTCTCAGCCTGTTCCCACAGGGGAGGTTCTCCAGCCCTCTGATCATCTTCCTGGCCTCCTCTGGACACTCTCCAGCAGTTCCATGTCCTTCTTGTGCTGGAGGCACCAGAAAATTCCTTTAAAGGATCACAGACTGGTTTGGGCTAGAAAGGACTTTTCAAGATCATCTAGTCCTGTGAGCAGGGATGTATTCAACTAGATCAGGTTGCTCAGTTACATGTTATGATGCAGCAAAGGATTTCAGAATTGCAAACTGGCCACCCCAGCTTTGTGTCAAGGCAGAGTTGCTTAATTCCCCCTAACCAGGGAACTGCAGGGATCAGCAAGACTCAGTCTTCAGTCAATCAGGACAGCCCTGAACAGGAAGCAAGCCCACCCAAACCTCTACATCCCAACTTTTTCCCCCTCTCACACTCTAAACAGCGTTTGTGGAGGTGTGAGAAGCTAGTGCACAACTCGTTGTCAGAGCTGTCAAGCCCATGTCAGGTGCTGCCAGCACCACTTTGGCAGTGTCACCATAGGGCACAGCAGCGGGTGGCAGCGGCTGCCTCGTGCCACCTGCTCTGCTCTGCAGCAACGCTGACATCGGGCTAAGGCTCCTGGCTGCAAACATTTCCAATCATCAAACAGGTTGTGATAGGACATTTTAAGTGGTTTTTCATCTCTGTCTTGTAATTGTTTGATATAAAATTCCTTTTGCTGAGAGAAACGACTGCCACAGGGCATTAGCTGCGGCAAAGACAACACAAGCTGAGTGCCATGGCACTTAGAGCAGGGAAATCTATTTCTGCTGGAATTGAACAGCCTTCCAGAAACACTCTGCTGAAGTCAAATCAGTTCAGCAAAAATATATGTGCCAATCACTGAAAGGCCACCTAGTTCCCTGCTAGGCTTGCACAAATAACAAAAGAAAATAAACCATCATTAGAGCTGTAAGAAATTTATTTGGAGCGCTCGGAGAAGCTCATTTCTTTTTCCGTCTGTTCTCCCAGATTTCATTACTGGCAGCCTGCAGAATCATTTTCATAGGGTCATAAACACTTTTATTTTCATCTCTGGGTTCTTGTTTCCCATTTATACCACATATAATAAAGACTCATTAGGCCAAAAGTTAGGTTCATTGATAGCTGGGAAGCCCTAAGAGCTCCTAAGCCTGCACAAATATGCAAGATTCAGCTGCACCAGCAGAAATCAAACAATTCTATTTAGGGTAATGTTGGAGTCCTGAGGAACCAGGCTCATTCCAACCACACTGGTCAGAGGAACAAAAAATAGCAAATATCTTAAATGTGATTCCAAGGTCCCTGGGGATAAGATGGTGTCACTCAGATCTCAGCAACCAAAATCAAGATTAAAAAGTAATTAAAGCAAAGCCTCCACTGCTAATTTCCTAACCAAGATGCAGCGTCCCTCCAGGAGCTGAAGAGGAAATGATCATTAGACAGGTAAAAAGCCCTCTATGAAGCATCTTCTAAGTGTATGATGTCCAGCTCATCTATGCACAGCCTTCATCCTCCTTCTGTTCAAGCAACTTTTGGGTTACAACAATAAATCCACCAAGTCCTTGTAAATACAGAGAGAGGGAGGACTCATGAAGGTCTGAGTAGCCCCCTCCATACCATATTCATAGATTCATGGAATGGTTTGGGTTGGAAGGGGCCTTGAAGATCATGTAGCTTCTAACCCCCTGCCATGAGCAGGGACACCTTCCACTAGACCAGGCTGCTCAAGACTTCATCCAGTGAAGACCTCCAGGGAAGGGGCATCCACAACCTCCACAGGCAGTCTGTTCCAGGATCTCCCCACCCTCACTGTCAAGAATTTCTTCCTAATCTCCAGTCTAAATCTGCCCTCCTCCAGCTCAAAGCCACTGTCCCTTGTCCTGGATTTTTAGATGTGACCAGTAATAAAACTAACAGACTCCAAATAATCTTCAACAGATAACCAATGCTGAATGAGCTTTTGTCCCTTACTCCTCCACAAAGTAAGAAAAAGAAGTGGTTTTTATGGCAGCATAAAGAGAGAGAACTAGACATGGGCTTCCAATCACACGGGTCATCAACCCCAGGCTGCTGGGAGCTCTCCCAGAGTGCAAGATGATGAACTGAGTGTATTGAAAAAACTATTACCAAATGTCAAGATAAAGGGAAAAAGAAACCAAAATAGGAGTGGGAAAAAGAAATCTCCCTCTGATTTTTAAGATTACACAGGAAAAGCTGTGTGGTAATTTATGACAGATAGTCCATTGGAGCTGCAGGAAATGGAATGCCAGGGATGAAACTCTGTCCATCTGGAATACTGTGCCCAGTGTTGGGCTCCCCAATTCCAGAGAGACAAGGATCTGCCGGAGAGAGTCCAACTATGAGGATGGTGAAGGGACTTCTGCTATGGAGAAAGACTGAGAGACCTGGGGCTGATCAGTCTGGAGAGGAGAAGGCTGAGAGAGGACCCTGTCAATGTCTATAAATATCTGAGGGGTGGGTGTCAAGATACAGGTGCCAGGCTCTTCTTGATGGTGCCCTGTGATAGGATAAGGAACAACAGGAATAAGCTGGAACCCAGGAGGTTCCACCTCAATGTGAGGAGAAACTTGTTTGCTGTGAAGATGCTGGAGCTGGCTGCCCACAGAGGTTGTGGAGTCACCAACCCTGGAGATGTTCAAGAAGTTGTAGATGTGGTACTTCAGGATATAGTTTTGTGGTCATTCATAGTTGGGTTATGGTTGGACTCCATGATCTTCAAGGTCTTTTCCAACCTTCATGATTCTAGGATTTCAAAACACCTCCAGTCCTGAACAATCAGGAGGTGCTTGGAAAGCACTTTTTCCCCAGAGAAACAGAGGATGGAGCAATTCCTTACCATTCCCAACAAGAATACATCAGCCCCTTTGTCACTTGGAAGGAGAGGGAGAGAAACCAGGAGGATTTAAAGCCATTCATCTGCTGCCACAAGCTGATTTGTTCTCCTTTCACAGCACACAAACTCTTCAGCTTGGTAAATGGTGTTTTGTGCCCTGCTCTTCGCTCCTGTACATTTGCTCCTCCCACCCAGGCTAAATGAATTTGTCACCTTTCCTGCTCTCTAAATTTAGCTTGCCCCTCAGAGAACAGCTTTTGCCTTCTGTTTAGAAGGAAGGGGTGGCCAGGAAGACTTTCATAGGTTCATAGAACGGTTTGGATTGGAAGGGACCTTAAAAATCATCCAGTTCCAACCCCCTGCCATGGGCAGAGACACCTTCCACTCTAGCCCAGGCTACTGAAGGCCTCCTACAGCCTGGCCTTGAACACCTCCAGGGAGAGGGCATCCACAACCTCCCTGGGCAACCTGTTCCAGTGTCTCATCACTCTCACTTACCAGAATTTCTTCCTAATCTCCAGTCTAAATCTGCCCTCCTCAAGCTTCAATCCATTGCCCCTCATCCTCTCACTGCAAGCCCTTGTCGAAAGTCCCTCCTCAGCTCTCCTCTAGCCCCTTCAGGTACTGGAAGGCTGCTCTAAGGTCTCTCTGGAGCCTTCTCTTCTCCAGGCTGCACATCCCCAACTCTCTCAGCCTGTCCCCATAGGGGAGGTTCTCCAGCCCTCCGATCATCTTCCTAGCCTCCTCTGGGCCCTCTCCAGCAGTTCCATGTCCTTCTTCTGGGGGATGGGGGGGCACCAGAACTGGAGGCAGTGCTGCAGGTGGGGGTCTCAGCAGAGCAGAGGGGCAGAATCCCCTCCCTCTCCTACTGCTCTCCCTGCTTTGGATGCAGCCCAGCACATGGTTTTACTGCAGTCTGAGTATGAGCCAGATAAGAATTAGGGAGCAGCCAAAGCAGTACCTCACCAGAGGCCATCTGTCATTTCTTCAGCCATGCTCATGTCTTCAGCTTCAATTTTTTCATTTTCATATTAAAAAATAATCAAATCAATTGTAACTGAGGTGACTGCCCCAGGAATTACTTGCAGGAGATGCAAATGTGGAGTGCTCCTACAATGTGTGTTTGGAATTAAAAGACACAAACCATTATTCCCACTCAGACTGAAGGGGTAGCAAGTTTATGGCTTCCCAAGGGCTGGCTCATGCTGCTGTCTCACACACTCTTGGAGTTTTGAATGGGTACAGAACAATCCACACCTAGCAGATGGAGAGACAAAGACCCCAAGCTATCAGGCCTAACAAGTCATACTTTGCTGTCGTTTAAATACACATCTGAACATCTCCTCATGCCAGGGGCCACAGAATCCCAGTACAGTGCGGGTTGCAAAGGACCTCTGGAGATCATCCAGTCCAACCCTGCTGCTAAAGCAGGGCACCCACAGCAGCTTGCCCATCATCACAATGGCCAGGGGGGGCTGGAAGCTCTCAAGAGGAGACTCCACAACCTCTCTGGGCAGCCTGCTCCAGGGCTCCAGCAGCCTCACAACAAAAAAGTTTCTCCTGCTCTTCACATGGAACATCCTGGGCCCCTTGTTTGTGCCCACTGCCCCTTGTCCTGTCTGCGGGTACCACTGACAAGAGTCTGTCCCCCGCCTATTGCTCCCCACAGGCCCTTTAGCTCTTGCTGCGCATCAGTCAGATCCTCTCTCAAGCTGCTCTTCTCTAGGCTCAAAAGGCCCAGGGCTCTCAACCTTTCCTCCTTACAGAGATGTTCCAGGCCCCTCAGCAGCTTTGCAGCCTCTGCTGGACTCTGTCCAGTAGCTCTCTTGAAAAGGAGGTCCTCTGCCATCTTTGTTTGATATCTAGACCCTGAGGGTAGTTTGTGTTTTGTTCCAAGGTCCTGTTCTCCACACTGCTTTTGGGATCCTTCTGGAGTTGAACAGCAGGGCCGCATCTCAGCCAGAGCCCCAGGACAGATCAGCTTGGGTACCTCTCCATCAGGCAGCACAGCAGGACTGGGCCAGGTTTTGCTGCCTCTTCCCAGACTACTACTACAACTCCACTCCAGCAGGTCCAAGCTCTTCACACAGCATCCTTCCATACCATGTTATACAAGCAAAACCACAACAAGATGCAGGCCAGACCTCTCTGTACTTTGAATAAATTATAAAAATAAAATCGTAAAATCCCTTTAACACTTCTGCTGAGGGCTGTCAGGCTCAGTGTGTGTGGGGCCATCTGGGGCCCTCACAAGCCAAGATTCACAATTACAACTTATTTCTGCTTTTATTTGCTACAACAGTAAACATTTTCAGCCCAGTGAAAGCTGTTCCACCTGCAAGAGCCTCACCTGTAGACCACAGCAGGGATACGCTTCCAGGACCGAAAGCTTGCCACGCTCTCCAGCTCCTTATCCGTGATCCAGGCAGGAACTATGATCTCCTGGGGGTAACTTCCACAGAGCCTGTGACAAAAGGGGTGCAAAGGGTTGAAGGTAAGCAACAATACAGACACAAATAACCAGTATCAGCAATCTGAGAGCTGCTCATCCCAGCAAACTGCCCTTGTACTGATCCTGGTTTCACTGCAGGATTGCCCAAGGAGGTTGTGGATGTCCCCTCCCTGGAGGTGTTCAAGGCCAGGCTGGAAGAGGCCAAGAGCAACCTGGGCTAGTGCGAGGTGTCCCTCCCCACAGCAGGGAGGTTGGAGTAGATGATCTCTAAGGTCCCTTCCAACCTAAGCCATTCTAGGATTCTACCAGCCATGAATAGAGGAACACCTTTCTCTGCTCCAGCAGCTGGAGAAGTGCACATCTGTCCAGGCTTGCAGGACCAGAGAAAAGGTTTTCTCTTGATTCTCAACCTTAACTCTTCCAAACCAACTTGGTTTTATTTTAGTACAAGTCTTTGTCTTAAGTTAGAGAACAAGACACAACTAGAAATGGTTTTTAGAAGATCAAACTCCACTCTTTGCTCCCTTTCTTCAATTAGAGAACTAATTCTCCAAGAAGTCCTCCAGCAAGCACATCAAAAGGAGCTATTTCTAAGGCCCAAAAAATTATGGCAGCTAATAAAATATTAAGTAATATCTTAAAAAACAGTTCCCCCCCCCAATATGATGAAAAGCCCTAATTCTAATTGTCCTTTATTAGGAACTGAAGAACTTGGAAAACAGTTGCAGTGATCTGTTGTACCAGAGTGGTGCTTTGAGATGCTCTTTGGCTGTGAATCAGCAGCCCACACTTACTTGTACTTCTCATTGATGTTGGAAATCCTCCAGGCATTGTTCATATCGAAGCCCATCCGCTCCACTTCGTTCTTAAACCTTGAAGTCACATGTTCTCCTGGGTGTTAAGAGCAGAGACAGAAAATCAAGGCAAAGTCAAGGTTTGGGTCAGAGAGAAATTCAACCATTGCTCGAAAACTGCAAAGAAAACAAACAGTCCAAACCCACCACCCATGCTCCACAATGCTCTTCTGAACATATGCATCAGGAGAACCTCAGCTTGTGCTGATGGTTCTGCATGGTCACCTCTCCAGAAATGTCCAGTGTGGCCAGCAGATGGAGAGAGGGGTTTCTGTCACTCTCCTCTGCTCTGCTGAGACCTCACCTGCAGTACTGCGTCCAGATCTGGGGCCCCAACACAAGAGGGACAGGGACCTGATGGAGAGGGTCCAGAGGAGGCCACAAAGATAATCAGAGGGCTGGAGCACCTCTCCTCCAGGGACAGGCTGGGAGAGTTAGGGTTGTTCAGCCTAGAGAAGAGAACACTCCAGGGAGACCTCAGAGCTGCATTTCAAGACCTGAAGGTTGGGGAGGTACTGTTTGGAAGGGCCTATGGGGATAGGACAAGGAGCAATGGTTTGAAACTGGAGCAGAACATCAGGAGTTCTGCACAATGAGGGCGGGGAGACACTGGAACAGGTTGCCCAGGGCTGTGTTTGAGGCCCTGTGATGATTTTACACTGTAACAGGCCCCATCTCAGGAGACCTTCAAGCTCAGCCTTGCTGTGTCCCTGTGCAGCCTGCTCTAGTTGGAAGTGTCTTTGCTGACTGCAGGGGTGTTAGACAAGATGCCCTTGGAGGGTCCCTTCCAACCTGATGCAATTTGTGATTCTGTCCAAGTCCAGCAAGGACTTTCTCTCTGGAATGCCCAGCTCCTGTAAATTCCTATAAGAAACACTAACACTGCAGATGGGAACCAGGCACAGCAGCAAAAGCAGCGCAGAACCACCAGCAGGCTTAGGGAGAAAATGAGGAGTTTTTCTTCTCTGAAGTTCAGCAGAATTTTCTATCAATGGGAAGAACAAAGGATCATGGAATCATTAGGGGTGGAAAAGACATTCAAGAACATCAAGCTCAACTGTAACCCAAATACCATGACCACTAAACTCTATCCTGAAGCACCATATCTCCAGTCTCAACCTCCCCTCTTCCAGCTCAAAACCATTGCCCCTTGTCCTGTCACTAAAAGCCCTTGTCAAAAGTCCCTCCCCAGCTCTCCTGTATCTTCTTTCAGGTCCTGAAAGGCTGCTCTAAGGTCTTCCTGGAGCCTTCTCTTCCCCAGGCTGCAGATATGAAGATAAAATGCTTAAACAATTGTTTGACACAAGTATCAGTCAAAAGATCCCCCCCAGTCCCTGGGTTAATACATTAAAGGAATTGGAATGAGCTCCATTTATTTTCCAGACACAAGTGAGAGCTGCAATAGCAATAAAGAATAATATTGATGGGCAGAGAGGCTGGAGAATTAGAGAACATTCAATCAACATGAAGACAAGAATAATGCAACAAATTTCCAGTTTCAGAGAGCTAAGAAATGTGATAAAATAATGAGCATGTGAGTAAGAGCAGATAAAATGATCCTGAAAGTCTGTCTGTTGCTTGTCTCTTTAAATCACTGCCTTGTTAAATCACGAGGCAGAGAAGTGCCCAACGGGCAAGAAGAAAACCAACCTGTTGTTAACTGAATGCTGTAAGTTACAGAGTGGTCGGAGCTCAGAAAACCCTACAGGCTTTCAGGACCTGAGATATATAGAGATGCAAATTTATCTCCAAGATCACAGAATCACAGAATGGGTTGGCTTGGAAGGGACCTTAAAGATCATTTAGTTCTAACCCCCCTGCCGTGGGCAGTGACACTTTCCACTAGAGCAGCCTGCTCGAGGCCCCACCCAACCTGGCTTGCAACACTTCCAGGCTTGCACAGCTTCTCTGTGCGACCTGTTCCAGTGCCTCTGAACCCTCGTGAGGAAGAATTTCTTCCTAATGTCTAACCTAAATCCAGCTTCTTCCCATTTGAAGCTGTTACCTCTGTCCTGTCACTCCATGCCTTTGTCAAAAGTCCCTCTCCAGCTCTGCTGTAGTCCCCTTTAAATACTTTTCAAAGGTCTCCCTGGAGCCTTCTCTTCTCCAAGATGAACAACCCCAACACTCTCAGCTTGTCTTCACAGAAGAGATGCTCCAGCCCTCTGATCATCTTCACAGTTACCTCTGGACCACTCCAACAGTTCCATGTCCTTCTTATGTTGGGGGCACCAGAGCTGGCCCCAGCACTGCAGGTGGCGTCTCAGCAGACGGGCAGAATCCCCTCCCTGCCCCTGCTGCTGGGGATCTGCCCAGGACACAGCTGGCTCTATGCTGGCAGTTCTTGGTGCCAGCTCATGTCCACCTCTGCAGCCCCCAGAACTCCCAAGTCCTTCTCCATAGGGCTGCTCTCCAACCATTGTCCACTCAGCCTGGATTTGTGCTTGAATTGCCCTGACCCAGGTGCAGGACCTTGCACTTGGATTTGCTGAACTTCATGATGTTCACACAGGTTCACCTCTCCAGCCTGTCCTGGTCCCTCTAGATGACATCCCTTCCCTCCAGTGTCAGTCACACCACACAGCTTGGGGTCATGAGTAAACCTGCTGAGGGTGCCTCAGTCCCACTGTCCACACATCACCAACAAAGATATTTACCAGCACTTATCCCAGTCCTGACCCTGAAGGAACCCCACTCATCACAGGTCTCCACTTAGTCACTGAGCCATTGGCCATCACTCTCTGAGTGCCATGATCAAGCCAATTCCTTATCCACTGAGTTGTCCACCCATCAAGTTGATGTCTCCCCAATTTGGAGACCAGAATGTTGATGGGCACAGTGTCAAATGCTTTGCACAAGCCCATGCAAACTACATGTAAAGAGGTAAATTCATGTGCCTGAAACAACTTTTAATGAAGACCAAAGACAGCAGCCTAACTGCAGGAACTTCCTGAAGTGGGAAAGAAAAGCTCTCATGTTATCCCCATCCTACAGGTCAGGTCACACACTGGAGATGGCACTTTGCAGATCTAGACATGTTTTACAAAACGGACAATGTCTAAGAGATCTGCAGGAGGGGATTTTCCTTATGTTTTTTGAAAGGCAAAGCATGAGAACAACGTGACCTTCAGGGCCAGGTTGCATGAGGCCTTGGGCAACCTGTCTAGTGGAAAGTGTCCCTGCTTCTGGCAGGGGAGCTGGATCCAGGTGATCCAGTCCCTTCCAACCCAAACCATTCTATGACTCTGTGACACTGTGCAAATGGAGAACATTCACTCTCCAAGGTACATGGT
This sequence comes from Indicator indicator, assembly GCF_027791375.1. Lineage (NCBI taxonomy): Eukaryota > Metazoa > Chordata > Aves > Piciformes > Indicatoridae > Indicator > Indicator indicator. The sequence goes on from NC_072035.1 coordinate 16,492,416, forward strand.
GGTAACATCAATGGACCTGGCTGACCTTCAGAACTTGTTCACTTCATGTCACACCACAGGTACAACAGTACCAGGTTTGCCTCCTGTGCTGTGTGACTTCTGCAGAAGCCTGGTCCAAGTGTCACGCAAGCACTGCAGATCTGCTCCACCTTCCCTATCACCACATCAATTAGCCTGGAGCTTGCCAACAATTTCCTGCTTCTCACGTGAGCTCAGCACAAGCTTGAACTTATCACCTTCCAGCCACCTACTCAAACCATCAGGTGCTCAAGCCCCCCTTTTATAAAAGCTCCACAGAGATGGCAGCTCTGTGAGGAGCCCTTTGATCATCTGTCAAGTGCAGAGGTGAAACTGGGACAACACATTCCAGCCAGCCAGCAACCTCTGTCATGTTCTTCCTTAGCAGTGACTTTATTGCCTCAAAAAAAGCCCTCTGACTGGCACAGCAGCACTGAGGATGGGCTCCATTAAGAGCTGCTTTGAGAAACAGTCATCAAGGTTTGTGCTAAATCCTTCAGGAGTTTTCTGGATAGCAAATGAGAATGCTGGAAATATCCCCAACCATCAATGCTGCACACTGCTGGGGGGTTTGAAGAGAAACATATGAAAATGAAATATTCTCCCTTTTAATTTCCCCCCCCGTGTGTCACAGTCACAGATTCTCCTTTGAGAACTGAAGCACAGCCTTAACATTCTGTCTGTCCCTCCTGAAATGCTGGCATTTTAAGAGGCATTTTAAGCCAAGAGGGATAATATACGGAAAGCATCCCAAGCAGCTCTCAAAATCAGACAAAAAGGCAAGCCATACATCTGGTGGTCTTGTGAGCCACAGTTCAGACCTCCCACTACACTGATAACAGAATTACCGAATGTTAGGGGTTGGAAGGGACCTCCAGAGCTCATGGACTCCAGTCCCCCTGCCAGAGCAGGTCACACAGGAACACATCAAAAGAGGTCTTGAAAGTCTCCAGAGAAGGAGACTCCACAACCTCTCTGGGCAGTCTGCTCCAGGCCTCCAGCATCTTCACAGCAAACAAGTTTCTCCTCACACTCAGGTGGAACCTCCTGGGTTCCAGTTTATCCCTGTTGTTCCTTATCCTATCACAGGGCACCATCAAGAAGAGCCTGGCACCTGTATCTTGACACCCACCCCTCAGATATTTATAGACATTGATAAGGTCCCCTCTCAGCCTTCTCCTCTCCAGACTGATCAGCCCCAGGTCTCTCAGTCTTTCTCCATAGCAGAATGTTCAAGTCCCTTCACCATCCGCATAGCTCTCAGTTGGACTCTCTCCAGCAGATCCTTGTCTCTCTAGAATTGGGGAGCCCAGGTGTGGTCCAAGCAGGGGAGAACAGAGGGGGAGAAATTGATAATTACATCAGTTTTGAAGTAATTTACTATATGCTTTCAATTAAACTCCCCAGGATTGATGAGCCCTCACCCCCACTTTGGGGGGGGTGTCAATTCATTTCTGCGTACCTTCATGTGGGAAGTTTGCCCTTTGTGAGTGAATGTGGGCACATTTTGGTCCACTTTTCTAGAAAGGACATTCCTAACACTTGAGAATTAGTGGTGTAGTGCTGTATTCCTGACTGGCATCCCAACCGGTGATGGGCTTCAGTCTCTTAAGAGTGCTGGGTACTTCTGGTAGCAGTAAATCCATGGAACCACAGAACTGGAGAGGTTGGAAGAGACCTCTGAGCTCATCAAGTCCAACCCCTCACCTAGAGCTCACAACCTCACCACTACTACTGAGCCACTGCCAATAAACCACATCCCTCAGCACCAAATCCACGTCCAGGGAGGAGGACTCCACCACCTCCCTGCATTCCTCCTCTCCTTGTCCCTCCTTCTCCTTTTGGGTAGCTGCTGCTGGGTGTCTCCAGGACAAGCAAACAGGCAGTTACCAGTCAGTGCATTTGTGATGATCCTTGAGGTGTTTCCACCTACCTGGCCGACACAAGTCCCCATGCTGCTCCTTTTCACTAGCATAGACCTCCATGCACCACGCATGGTAGGCAAAGGAGAAGAGGTCTTCGATCTTGGAGGGGGGGCGGATGGCGTTGTTCAGCCGCTTCAGCCACTCCTGGCACTGCTCAAAAGTTGAGAACTGACACCTGTCCCAGAGACAAACACCTGGCTGTTAATCTGCAGGAAGATCTGACAGGCTGACTGTGAAAACAGTTGGGAAAGCAAAGAGTGAGAACAAGCACAGAAGCAGAGAAGTACAGAACTGGTGGGGTTGGAAGAGCCCCTGGAGACCATCAAGTCCAACCCCTCACCTGGAGCTCACAATCCCACCACTACTGGCTGAGCCACTGCACCACATCCTTCAGCACCACATCCAAAAGGCTTTTAAATACCTTCAGGGATGGGGACTCCAACACAGCCTCACAGATGGCATCAGACTGGAAGGGACCCACAAAGGGCATTTTGTTCACCCCCCTGCAGGCAGCAAAGATACCTCCAACTAGAGCAGGATCACACCAAGGCTGATCTTGAAGGTCTCCAGGGACAGGACATCAACTACATTCCTGGGCAACCTGTTCCAGTGTCTCACTACCCTCATTGTGCAGAACTTCCTCCTGATGTCCAACCTAAATCTGCCCTGCTCGTCTCAAACCATTGCTCCTCAGCCTATCCCCACAGCCCCTTCTGAACAGTCCTTCCTCAGCCTTCCTGGAGGTCCCTTTCAGATATTCAAATGCAGCTCTAAGGTCTCCCTCTGGAGTCTTCTCTTCTCCAGGCTGAACAGCCCCAACTCTCTCAGCCTTGGTAAAAGAACAAACAAAATGTTTTGGAACCACTACAGACTAACAACAAGGAGCAAAAACATTCCCTGCACAGGAGAAACCCATCTTGAGAGCAATACATTAAAATTACATTAGTTTGTCTTTTCAAAGATGATTCCTGAACCCTTTGGTTCAGGAAGCAAAGAGTGGAATAGGTTCAGAATAACTGGGTGGCAATCAGTAAGAGCAGTGATTTGTTTTGCTCTGGCAGATTTTTACAGGTATAAAACATTCACCAGTATTTACATTCAGCTCAGCCTGTGTTCTGCTGCACTCATGGCTGATGATAGCATCTGCATTCTCTGAGGGCAGGATTTATTACCCCTACCTGCACAGATCTAGCAGTCAGTGGGTGGAAGGAAAAAAAAACACATTCAGCTCCTGAAATGTGTCTCAACTGCTGTGGGGATCTGTAGCCTGGAGGGGCTGATTTCCCACCACTATCAAGCAAGACCAGGCTACAGGCTTAGAGCAGATCATTTGCTATTAAATAGTCAGACAAGATATACCTCACCCTAAAGACCTCATTTTCCTTCTGAATTCTCTTCAACTTAATGCTGCAAACAACCAGCATTATCTTCACTTCAGCCCTGTTATTTCTTCTGTGGGTGCCTCCATAACAAGCAAACCAGTAGCTCCTCGTCAGCGTATTTGTGATGTCTGCTTGCAGGCAGCAGGCAGCTGTGTGCTGGGCTGCAGCAAAAGCAGTGAGAGCAGCAGGACAGGAAGGGGATTCTGACCCTCTGCTCTGCTGAATTCTGGTGTCCCCAGCACAAGAAGAATAGAGAACTGCAGGAGAGAGTCCAGAGGAGGCCACAAAGATGATCAGAGGGCTGGAGAACCTCCCCTATGGGACAGGCTGAGAGAGTTGGGGGTGTTCAGCCCAGAGAAGAGAAGGCTCCCAGGAGACCTTAGAGCAGCCTTCCAGTACCTGAAGGGGCTTCAGGAGGGCTGGGGAGGAACAAGGAGCATGGATTGAAGCTGCAGGCAGGCAGATTTAGAGTGAATGTTAGGAAGAAATTCTTTCCAGTGAGGGTGGTGAGACAGTGGAACAGGTTGCTCAGGGAGGTTGTGGATGCCCTCTCTCTGCAAGTGTTCAAGGCCAGACTGGATGAGGCCTTGGGCCCTCTGGTCTAGTGGAAGGTATCCCTGCCCATGGCAGAGGGGTTGGAAGCCAATTATCTTCAAGGTCCTTTCCAACCCAAACCATTCTGTGAATCCATGAATCCCCAAACACAAACTGCTTTGTTCACAATCATGAACATGACCAGGTTCTAAATCAGGTACCTCACCCCACACCTCATGTTTCCAACAGCCAGCATCACCAAGTGCTGCTCCTCCCAGATGCAAATTTGAAGGGAAATTTACAAGGAAGGGCATCAATACAAATAATTTGTATTCATTCTACAATTGGAGTGAAACAACAAATTACTGCAGAGGGGAAGGGTGACTTTTTTAAATGTCAAGAGCTACAAGTGAAGAGGAAGTTAAATATTTGATTAAAATTAAATGAAATATTACTTCTAAAGTAAAATCAGGCCTCATCAGATGGCAGCATTGCAGGAAGCAGCTGGCCTGCTAAACATTCTGAGCGCTCAGCTATGACTGGGGCTCATTTCATTATACAAAAGGTACTGCCAGCAAACATTTAATCAAAAAGAAATGTCCCTTTCTTGTTAATTAAAGTTTATAGATCAAAATTAATTTCTGCAGCAGAAAAGCAGGAACTAGCTGGAGCTCAGGAACTCTGGGAGCAGGCTCTGAAGCCTGCTGAAGGACAGACAGACAAATAGCCCTTCAGGATAGGAGTTGTGGGGTGGGTTGCAGAGCTGGCTTTACCTTGTCCCCTTATTTTCTTTTCTAACAGGCTACAATGTCCTTCAGGAGGGCAGCTGCACGCCCAGAGCTGATAAAAACACTGGGAGTTTGGTGATCTCCAGACCAAAGGTTTCACTAGAACTACACAAGCTCCTACCTTCACCCTCCAAACCCCTCATCTTCATTAAAGCCCTTCCAAGCAGTGTGTCTGTCACTAGCTGTATCTAGTGCTGTGTAGCTAAGTGAAGCAGTCCATTGGAACTGACTGTAAGGCAGGGAAAATGCAGTGACACCAAAATTCATCTCAGCATAAAACCAAGATCTGCTGCTGTCCTGGTGTGGCTGAGACACAAGGCCAGGCCAGCTGTGGGCTGCAGGCCATGAGCAGTTTGGAGTCAGCCAGGGCACTGCCCCGAGCTGGCACCAGCTGTAGCCCAGCCCAGAAACCTCACACTCAGTACAAAGAGGGAAGTTTGCTGAGCTGGACCCTGCTGCTTGGAGCTTCCTGGTCTTGCTTGGAGTCCTCCTGACCCAGCTCCTCTTCCTTCTCACGCTTTTCAGGACTGCTTTCCCATTTAGTGTGACCACCATACATTGGTTGGGCTGAGCATAGCTCTGGGTCCTTCATAGTGGGACTGGAATCAGTTTTACTGTTTCATTGAATCTATTTTCATTTCAACTCTTGGGTCTCCTCTTCTTTTACTGATCCCCCTTCTCAGCTGGGGAGGGATCATCAGGCTTGGAGAAGACTCTGAGGGGACTTTAGAGCTGCCTTCCAATAGCTGAAGGGAACCTGCAGGAAGGCTGCAGAGGGACTTTTCCTCAGAGTGTCTAGAGACAGGACAAGGGGGAATGGTTTGAAGCTGAGGGAGAGCAGGGTTAGACTGGAGCTTAGGAAGAAGTTCTTCAGTTTGAGGGTGGTGAGACTCTAGAATGAGTTGCCCAGAGAGGCTGTGGATGTCCCCTCCCTGGAGGTGTTCAAGGCCAGGTTGGATGAGGCCTTAGGCACCCAAGTCTAGTTGAGAGGTGTCCCTGCCCATGGCAGAGAGGTTGGAGTAGGTGATCTCTGAGGTCCCTTCCAACCTGAGCCATTCTAGGATTCTATGACTAGAACAACTGCTGTGGTTTAGCCCCAGATACAGACTAACCATAGACAGCCATCTAGGCTCAGACCAAGATTTGCTTCTGTACCATGTCACACCAAGCAGAAATAGATGCTCTTGCTGCCACCCTCCTCTCAAAAAGGCCCAGTTATCATATGCAACATCAGACAGAAGATATTTTCAGAGGAAGCAAGTGCATTACATGAGAAAAAACATTTCCTTAACACATCACAGCACATGGAAAGCAAGTCACCCCCCAGGCACCTCCCTCCTACCTTATAACCTTGCAGTCTTTGCAAGTCAAATGCAGCTGGAAGATATCACGGCACTCCACATTTTCTATGAGCTGCAATGGAACCTGCAATTAAACAGAGGAGAGCATTTTATTACCAGCAGCACCAACAATGCCATTTATGCAGGTATCTCACACAGATTTATTATAGGAATGTGTGGAGCCTGAAAAGAGAGAGAAAAGCAGAGAAAATTAAGTCTAACAGCACTTAATGGTACCATGTATGAGCAGCTGCAGCTCCACTGCTGTGGAGTCCAAAAGCCTCACAGGATGACAGGACTGGTGAGAAATGGGAAGGCTGGAAGAGCTGCAAAGCTGCTGGTGGACAGAAGGATGCCAATGAACCAGCAATGTGCCCTTGAGCCCAAGACAGCCAATGGCATCCTGGGGAGAATTAGAAGGGCTATGGTTAGTACATCAAAAAGGTTCTCCTCCCCCTCTACTCTGCCCTGGTGAGGCCGCATCTGGAATACTGTGTGCAGTTCTGGGCCCCTCAGGTCAAGAAGGAACTCAGGGAACTGCTTGAGAGAGTCCAGCACAGAGTCACAAAGCTGCTGCAGGCAGTGGAACATCTCCCTAAGATGTTCTCAGCCTGTGAGGCCAGGCTGAGGGAGCTGGGGCTCTTGAGCTTGGAGCAGAGCAGCCTGAGGGGTGTCCTCATTCCTGTTGATAAAGATGTGCAGGGATGAAGTCAGGCTCTGCTCAGGGATGTCCAAGGACAGCACAAGAGGCACTAGGGGCAAGCTGGAACAGAGGAGGTGCCACAGGGACAGAAGAGAAAACTTTGTCACTGTGAGGGTCCTGGAGCCCTGGAGCAGGCTGTGCAGAGAGGTTGTGAAGTCTCCTGGAGACTTTCAAACCCACCTGGATGTGTTCTTGTGTGACTCGCTCTGGGTGATCCTGCTCTGGCTTGGGGTTTGGACTGGATGATATCTGGAGGTCCCTTCCAAGACCTAACCTTCTGGGATTCTGTGAGGCTGCTCTCTTATAGGATCATCTTTCTCTTACAGGTCTAAATTTAGGGATCTTGGGAATACAATTCTAGTTAGTGGTATCAAAACTAAGCTGCTAAGCAAGAGCTCCCTTAACAGACTGCTGTAGTCCAGGTGCTTTTTATGTGGAAACATCCCATATTTCCTCTCTAGGGAACACCATGTGGCCTGTTTGGATCAATACCCATAATCAAAACTGCCATCTTTAAGGTGATAATACTGAATTATTCCATTTTAAAGGTGTAGGCTTATGTACTTGTGTTTTATGGCACATGGAACTAGCAGAAGCTTCATCAAGGGAAATATTTAGACACATGTAAGTACCTTTAAAGAAAAGCCAACACAAGATGAAAATATGCATTGTCATTAACAGCTCTACCTCAGACAAACTACTGTACACTGCCCTCAAATTAATAGTAGCATTCAGCTATCTCCTACATATCCCAGAATCACAGAATGGCAGGGATTGGAAGGGACCTCCAGATATAATCCAGTCCAAACCCTGAGCCAGAGCAGGATCACCCAGAGCGGGTCACACAGGAACACATCCAGGTGGGTTTGAAAGTCTCCAGAGAAGGAGACTGCACAACCTCTCTGGGCAGCCTGCTCCAGGGCTCCAGGACCCTCACAGTGAAAAATTTTCCCTTCTGTTCCTGTGGCACCTCCTCTGCTCCAGCTTGCCCCCATTGCCCCTTGTCTTGTCCTTGGACATCCCTGAACAGAGTGTGGCTCCATCCTCCTGACACTGCCCTGCACATCTTCACCAACAGGAATGAGGGCACCCCTCAGACTGCTCTGCTCCAAGCTCAAGAGGCCCCTCAGCCTGTCCTCACAGGCAGATGTTCCACTGCTTTCAGCAGCTTTGTGGCTCTGCACTGGATTCTTTCAAGCAGTTCCCTGCTCCTCCCCACCCCGTGCTCTATTCCATGGTGTTGTTTCCCATGTCTGTTTTCATTTCAGCAGTTCTTCCTCTTTCTCCCTCCTCGCAGAATTCTGGTCCTGGCTCCTCTTCCCCCTGTCTGCACTCCAATGACATACCAATTATTCTTCCACTCCTGCATTATTTTTAATTTCCTCCTCTCAAAGTCACTCTTTCCTCTATGCCCTTTCACTCTGTCCCTTCCTCAGCAGCCATTCTTTTCTCTCCTGACAGCCTGCATGCAGCTCACCATCTATCTCCTTACAACCTGCTGCCTTTTTTTTTTCCCAGAACAACCTTCACATCAATCTTTTTAATTTTCTTTTCTGGTCATAAAAATCTGTCCTCTGATCCTCTTGCATTTTCCATCTCATTCCTGCCTATTCTTCTTCCTCCAGTAAAACTCTGTACAATCATCTACCTTCACTGCCACATCCTCCCTGCCGACAACCTTCCCTTTTCAGCGTGAGGCTTTGCAGGCTGATGCATGGAGGGAGGCAGACCCCCCTGAGCAGTCAGCCAGCTGCTCAAAGGGCCATCAGTTCTACCTGCAGGCACCTTGCCATGGAGTAATGGCTACAGAAACAAAGGAAGGGAGAAGTAATCACTTCTGCTCCTCTAAGAGTAAACAGAGCTTGTCAGCCAAGGCCAGTCACACTGCAGTGAAGAGGGACCTGAGCATTGGATCCCATGGTAACTGCCTCCTGACTGCCTCCTTTTTCAAATCATCTCATCTGAAACAACAGCAACATTCTGCACTTCAAACACTGTCTTTGTGAATGTTATTTCTTGATTCTCTTAATTACTGCAACCATTTGTTACAGCTTCATAGATTGCATCAGGTTGGAAAGGACCCTCTAAGGGCATCTTGTCCAACACCCTTGCAGTCAACAGGGACACCCCCAACTAGAGCAGGCTGCACAGGAACACAGCAAGGCTGAGCTTGAAGGTCTTCAGGGATGGAGCCTCCACCACATCCCTGGGCAACCTGTTCCAGTGTCTCCCCACCCTCACTGTGCAGAACTTCCTCCTGATGTCCAACCTCAATCTGCCCTGCTCCAGTTTCAAACCATTTCTCCTCACCCTATCTCCACAGGTCCTTCTGAACAGTCCCTCCTCAGCCTTCCTGTAGCCCCCTTCAGATATTGAAATGCAGCTCAAAGGTCTCCCTGGAGCCTCTTCTCCAGGATGAACAATCCCAGCTCCTTCAGCCTGTCCCCATAGCAGAGGTGCTCCAGTCATCTGATCATCTTTGTGGCCTCCTCTGGACCCTCTCCATCAGGTCCATGTCTCTCTTGTGCTGGGAGCTCCACAGCTGGACACAGCCCTGCAGGTGAGGTCTCAGCAAAGCAGAGCAGAGGGGCAGGATCTCCTCTCTCCAGCTCTGGCCATACTGCTTTGAAAGCAGCCCAGGCTGCCATTCACCTTCTGAGGTGTGAGTGCCCATTGCTGGCTCCTCTCCAGCTTTTCACCCATCAGCACCCCCAAGTCCTTTTCTGCAGAGCTGCTCTCAGCAGCACAAGATGCATTTAGAGCAATCTAGCTCTGCAGCTTGAAGCCCAAGTTATGTTTCACTGCTGAAACAACCCAGGGTACAGCAGATCATGGCCAGGCTGCTCCATACCAGCCCCTTCATCAGTGACTCTGCTCTATGCTGTACCCTGTACCCCTCTGGGCCCAGCCCTCTGCAGGACACCATGTGGCACCCAGGACCATGAGCTCTAATTGGTGCTTTCTCCTCATTTTCCCAGTTCAGAGCCTGCAATAATGACAGAGTTATGTTACAGATTGATCACTTTAAACATCACAGGCCAAGGCTACCTGCTGTATGGCCTGAGGCATGGAATGGTGGGGGCTGGGCTCCCCTCCCAAGGAACAAGTGGAAATGGCCTCAAGATGCACCAGGGGAGGTTTATGTTGGATGTTAGAAGAAGCTTCTTTACTTGAGAGGGTTCTCAAACCCTGGAACAGGCTCTCCAGGAAGGTGGCTGAGTCCCCATTCCTGGATGGAGTTTAAAGATGCAGAGATGTGGTGCTGAGGGCCATGGTTTAGCACCAGCCTTGGTAGAGAAAGAGAATGGTTGGACTGGATGATCTTAAAGGTCTTCTCCAACCAAAACAATTCTACAATTCTATAATGACATATGGAAGAACCAAGGGTGCCAGGGCAGATCAGGTCTTCAAGGACCCTCCTGGGTGGAGAGACTTGAATTCCCCCAGGTGGGATCTTGTTCACATCACCTATGGGGAGTACCTGAAACAAATTTTGCTTTAATTACAACTAATTACACTTAGGTTTAGTCTTGGAGATGATCAGTTATGTTTGCATCCAGTTCTGGGCTGCCCAGCTCAAGAGAGACAGGGAACTATTGGAGAGAGTCCAGCAGAGGCTATGGAGATGCTGAAGGCACAGAAGTATCTCTGTGAGGATGAAAGGTTGAGAGCCCTGGGGCTGTTGAGCCTGGAGAAGAGCAGCCTGACAGAGGATCTGATCAATGCTCAGCAAGAGATAAAGGACCTGTGGGGGGCAAGAGGCTGGGGCCAGCCCCTTGTCAGTGGTGCACAGGGACAGGCCAAGGGGCAAAGGGCACAAACTGGAAGCCAGGAGGTTCCATCTGAAGAGGAGGAGAAACTTGTTTGTTGTGAGGATGTTGGAGGCTGCCCAGAGAGGTTGTGGAGTCTCCTTCCCTGGAGAAATTCCAAACCCTGCTGGCCATTGTGCTCCTGGGCAAGCTGCTGTGGGTTGCCCTGCTTTAGCAGGGGGGCTGGACTGGATGATCTCCAGAGGTCCCTTCCAAGTCCCACCACTCTGCTTTCACAATGAACATGCAACATGAACAACTGGAGCACCAGGACGTGAGAACAAAGCAAGCACTAACCTACTGCTCAGCACAAATGAACCACAACTGTGCCTCAGATGCTAGGAAGATCCCAGACATACCACTTCTCCATTTTCCCAAGGGCAAGCAAGGGAAAGCTGACACTAAAGCTCACTTAATCGCCAAGACTCACCTTGGCAGCCTGACTAGTGTGTTTGGTTTTTTTTTTTTTTTTTACTGTGCCCAAAATCTGCTCTTTGGAAGAGGCTACAAGCCAAGTCCACAGACTACACTAACATTTTAATTCTCCCATAAATGCAATTAGCTTAAAGGGAGAAAAATGCTTAGAGAGAAACTCTCAGCAGCTGCAGAATCTGACATTTTCTTAGGGAAAGCAAATCAATACAGACCAGCCTGGGAATCAAACTTCCCATGTGCACCAGGAGACCACTGTTGAGTCTGCATTTTTGTCCCATGGATCAATCTAAGCCAACACTTTTCAATGTCATAATCCCCCCAGTTTAGGCACAGTCTACTGCATCTTTTGTTTTTGCATTTAGAATGCCATGGTCCTAACACTGCTGGGCTCTAGGAAATTTGCCATGGAGAAGATTTACACACCCAGGCGTTCCCTGCAGCGTGGCAGGGTGAGCACCATCAGCTTTCACCTGTGGGTCTGGTGAAGCACAGGTGCAGCCAGTAATCCAGCAGCACTGAGCTACTTACTGAGCTTTCACAAGCAGCATTCTGGCAGCCAGTCCAGTGAATTGGAACCAAAAAGAGAAACACAAAGAGGAATTCAGTTGTAACTGGATTCCATTTCCTTTACTATGGTTGCCTGCATACTGCTTTCTCTGGAGGACTTCTGGATGCAGCCAAGAAGACAACTGTGTCCTGGACTGCATCAAGAGGAGTGTGGCCAGCAGGTCAAGAAAGGGGATTCTGCCCCTTTAATCTGATCTGCTGAGACCCCACCTCTGATACTGCAAGCAGTGCTGGTGTCCCCAGCATAAGAAGGACATGGAGCTGTTGGGGCAAGTCCAGAGGAGGCCACAAAGATGATGCAGGTGCTGGAGCACCTCTGCTATGAGGATAGGCTGAGGAAGCTGGGCTTGTTCAGCCTGGAGAAGACTCTGAGGGGACCTCAGAGCTGCCTTCCAATACCTGAAGGGAACTATCAGGAAGGCTGCACCTAAGGGTTTCTAGATACAGAACAAGGGGAAAATGGTTTGAAGCTGAAGGAGAGCAGGATTAGAATGGAGCCTATGAAGAAGTTCTTCAGTACGAGGGTGGTGAGACTCTGGAAGGGGTTGCCCAGAGAGTTTGTGGATGTCCCCTCCCTGAAGGTGTCCAAGGCCAGGTTGGATGAGGCCTTGAGCACCCAACTAGTTGAGAAGAGTTGCTGCTCACGGCAGGGAAGTTGAAGTAGATGAACTCTAAGGTCCCTTCCAACCTGAGCCATCCTAGGATTCTATGATCTCATTTAGCTGCTCCAAGAAGCCCTTTGGAAGAGCTTTTATTTCTCTGCTGAGAACCCACAGGGCTTAGGAAAAGCAAACAGCTGGCAGAGCCAGCTGAAAAGAGAACATGAAGCTGAGTGATGGAAAGTTTCCTTAGGAAGCCTAGTTTTCAGAGGAGCCAAGTCATCTTATAGTCTCTAAACACCTATCTGTTCTCCCTGAAAACTGGGGTTGGACTATCACAAAGGCAATTTTCACTACAGGATCACTGTGCTTTTATCCTAAATCCCCTTTCTTTGGATTGAGTTCTGACTACTTGCATGCCCACAGCAGCACAAATAACACTTACATTCACGACAGACTCCTTGAATTTGATGTGCAGCCTGTAATTCGAAAGTGCAATGATGGCATCCTCTGCTCGGCCGACATACTCCGTGCTCTCTCCGTGGAGTTCGATGAAGGGGACCTTCAGAATGGGAAGAAAAACCTTTCAGAGACCATTTCCCCCCAAAAAAATATCTGTGTTCTGTGAGCAAGCACCCATGCATACAATATCATACAATCAGAATGAAACACTGCTGAGAACTCGGCCTAGCCAGAAGTGCTAGGAAAGAGAGTCTGGGGTGAGGCTGGTTCAGAGGTTAATTGCAGCCTTTGCTTAAAATAATTCTTTGTTTTTCTCTTCATTTTCCAGAGCTGTAAGTGCTTGGCTGGGGATAACAGGGAATTTGTATGAAAAACCTGAGCAAAATAATCTCACATTTTGGCAAGCAGTCTGAAAAGCCCCTTCATTTATGCTCTCACTTCTTAATGGAGAGTTGCCTTTCTATAAGGTTACTAAACTCATCCTAAAGCAGACAAAACGTCCAAGAAGAACAATCTTCCATGATCTGGGTGAGTGAATCAGGGGCACCTTCACTCAGCCTGCAGGTGACACCAAGTTGGGCAGGAGAGCTGATCTGCTGGAGGGCTAGAGGTTCTACAGAGGGACCTAGCCAGGCTGGACCAGCGGGCTGAGGCCAAGAGATAGGCCCTACACTTGGTGGGATGAGATTTAACAAGGTCAAATACCGGGTCCTGCATGTGGGTCACAACACCACCATAAATGCTCCAGGCTAAGGGCCAGGCACTGGAACAGGCTGCCCAGGGAAGTGGAGAAGTCACCATCCTTGGAGGTGTTCAAGAAGCTGTAGATGTGGTGCTTCAGGATACAGTTCAGTGGTCATGGCAGTTAGGTTGCAGTTGGACTCCATGATCTCAAAGGTCTTTTCCAACCCTAAGGATTCTAGGATTCTATGGTTACCTGGAGGTTCTCATCCTCTCGGATCAGCTGCTTCCTGGGAAAAATCTGGTTAGCCTGGATGCATTCAAGGCTGTGCTGAGTCTCTTCATCCTGAGAAACAAAATGTTGTGGTTAAGGTCAGCACTGAGGCTTGCTGCCTGCTTTCCCACACAGCAAACTATCAATGGCCAATGAAGAGCTCAGTCAGGATGCAGTGTTCAGACAATTCAGGTGTCAGCAACATATTACACTTTCAAAGAAGCACTCAAAACAACTGAATGTGATCTTAGAAACAGGCCTCCTTCCCACACCCTGATTAAGAGTGATTAAAAAGACAGACTTGTAATGGTATTAGGGAAAAAGTATTAGCCTAGTCTAGCACAACAATTAAGATTCAACAGCTCCACAGGGGTACATGAATTCTCTGCTGCTTTACAGATTTTAGCCTATTCTGCCCTGGAGCAGACCCTGCAAACTCCTCTTACTCACCATGACAGGCCCTGGATGGGAGGAGGAATCCTCGTCTCTACTCACAATGCTTGGAGGCTCTTCACTTCTGCTTAAAACCTGGAAGCCCAGAAAAGTGTAACCATGAAGTTAAACTCCTTTGCTGTTGGCAAACAAATACAAATTCACCTTTTAAAGACTGAGAACTCAGCTGTTAGAAAACCTGCAGAACTCAGCTGTTAGAAAACCTGCAGCTGGTGAATCACAAACACATGAGTTACAAAACCAAAGTCTAGTTGAGAGGTGTCCCTGCCCATGGCAGGGAGGTTGGAGTAAATGACCTTTGAGGTCGCTTCCAACCCCTACCATTCTCTGATTTTATGAGTTGAGTTCAGCAAGCTCTCAGCTCCTATGACACCCAACTTACAGATATATCTCACACTATCAGTGTTGTGGATGACCTCAAACCCATCTGCTCAGCAGCATGGCACCAATGCAGGAAGCAATAACTACATCCTGTATATGATACAGGGAACTTGCAGAGGGAAAAGGAGCAGCTGATGCACAGCTTGTCAAACTACAACACTCCACTGGCTAAAAATAATCAATGCAAAGAGAACATTCATTTCACTGTCCCCAAAACCTGTGGTAAGCATGAATGCCACAAACAAAGTGTCTTAATGGTCACAGAGAAGGGGAGAAACAGCACAGAAAAGCTTGTCGGTTGCTCCAAAATTACAGAATCCCAGCATGGTGGGGGTTGGAAGGGACCTCTGGAGATTATCCAGTCCAAGCCCCCTACTAAAGCAGGGAATCCACAGCAGCTTGTCCAGGAGCACAATGGCTAGGGGGTTTAGAAGCTCTCCAGAGAAGGAGATTCCACAACCTCTCTGGGCAGCCTGCTCCAGGCCTCCAGCACCCTCACACAAATAATCCTCTTCACATGGAACCTCCTGGCTTCCAGTTTGCGCCCACTGCCCCTTGGCCTGTCCCTGGGCACCACTGACAAGAGTCTGGCCCCATCCCCTTACCCCCGACAGGTCCTTTAGCTCTTGCTGAGCATTGATCAGATCCCCTCTGGGGCTGCTCTTCTCCAGGCTCAACAGCCCCAGGCCTCTCAATCTTTCCTCCTCACAGAGATGCTCCAGGCCCTTCAGCATGTTCGTAGCCTCTACTGGACTCTCTCCAGCAGTTCCCTGCCTCTCTTGAACTGGGGAGCCCAGAAGTGGACCCAGGACTCCAGCTGTGTCCTCACTAGGGCAGAGTAGATTGGGAAGAGAACCTCCCTTGACATGCTGGCCATACTCTTATGAATGCACCCTGGGAGACTATTGGCACATTGCTGGCTCATAGTGAACTTGTCCATCAAGACTCCCAAGTCCTTCTCCATTGAGCTGCTTCCCAGCAGGTCACCCTTCACCTGTACTGGTGCAGGACCCTACATGTGCCCTTGTTGAACTTCATGAGGTTCCCCTCTGCCCAATTCTCCAGCCTGGCCACATCTCACTGAAAGGCAGCACAGCCTGACAGGGTGCACAGCTTGTAGAAGGATGACTCCGTGTGTATGTCTGTGTAGATATAACAGAAGGAAATTCTGAGCAGAATCAAGTTGGAACTGCCACTAATTCACTAAAAATTAATGAATTAATGCAAGGAATAGATAACAAATCCCAATTTTAAACAAACAATAAAACCAGAAGCTTGAAGTCTTGATAGGACGCTGAATCTGTCAGCTATGGAAACTGATAAGGAGAAATAAAAAAGAAGCACAGAAATTTTCATGCTTCCAAGCACAATGGAGAGTAGGAACATTCTCTAGGAAACCTAGAGATGCTGCCTGCCAACAGCACAAGGAGGCACTGGTACTGCTAATGTGGGCTTTAAAAAAGGCAGAATTATTTAACAGTTTTGTTTTGAAAGAAAAACAAAGAAGGTTCCTATGGAATCCATGCTGTAACTGGAAGAATAGATTCATAGAATGGGTTGGGTTAGAAGAGACCTTAAAGATCATCTGCTCCAACCCGTCTGCCATGGGTAGGGACACCTTCCACCAGACCAGAGGGCTCAAGGCTTCATCCAATCTAGCTCTGAACACCTCCAGAGAGAGGGAATCCACAGCCTCCCTGGGCAACCTGTTCCAGTGTCTCACCACCCTCACTGGAAAGAATTTCTTCTAATTTCCAGTCTCAATCTGCCCTCCTCAAGCTTCAATCCATTGCCTCTTGTCCTATCACTCCAAGCCCTTGTAAAAAAGTCCCTCCCCAGCTCTTCTGTAGCCCCCTTCAGGTCATGGAAGGTTGCTCTAAGGTCTCTCTGGAGCCTTCTCTTCTCCAGGCTGAACAGCCCCAACTCTCTCAGCCTTTCCCAACAGGGGAGATGACAAAGCTAAAAAGGCCACAAATTGAATCATTAACATATCAGAGGCCATGGAAATTTCATCCCTCACATTCAAAAACAGAGCTTGTGCTTGATTCCAGCCTGAGCTGGTATCTCAGGCACGTGGTGTTTGTGCACACTTATCTTCCCAAACCATGCTTCCTCTTGACGTAAAGGGACCAAGAAAGGAGGGGACCAAGAAAGGAGGGGACCAAGAAAGGAGGGGACCAAGAAAGGAGGGGACCAAGAAAGGAGGGGACCAAGAAAGGAGGGGACCAAGAAAGGAGGGGACCAAGAAAGGAGGGGACCAAGAAAGGAGGGGACCAAGAAAGGAGGGGACCAAGAAAGGAGGGGACCAAGAAAGGAGGGGACCAAGAAAGGAGGGGACCAAGAAAGGAGGGGACCAAGAAAGGAGGGGACCAAGAAAGGAGGGGACCAAGAAAGGAGGGGACCAAGAAAGGAGGGGACCAAGAACTCTCTCCAGTGCATCTGGTTGCAGCTCCTAACCTTTGGTTGCCAGCATGTTTTGATGCACCATTCTCCTCCATCCACAAGATTTAAGAAACATGTCTCCTGCTCCACAGCTTGGAATAGTGGCTGGCTCAGCAACAGCCTTGTCTCATCAACCTCTGCTCCCCAGCTCACCTCTCATGAAAGGCACAGCCTGGATTAGCTCTGCAGCATAGCACGATAGAAGGAAGAGGAATGGTTCAAGAGCAGTTCAAAAACTGTAAGGTATCCTGGTGGCACTGGGACACAAGTCCAGGCCAGCTGTGGGCTGCAGGCCACAAGCAGTTTGGAGTCAGCCTTCTCCTTCTGTTCAGATGGAACCTCCTGGGTTCCAGTTTGTGCTCAATGCTCCTCATCCTGTCTCTGGGCACCATGGAGAAGAGTCTGGACCCCTCACCCTTTAGCTATTGACCAGCACTGAGAAGATCTCCTCTCATGATAATTAAGACACTGTGCTGCTCTGAAGGCCAGCTTGATAGAAAGTGAGACAAGCACCAACTGGCTAAAGAAATCTATTCTCAGGTTGACCCAAACCATTTGGGTTTTTTTAGTTGCAGAATGGAACCTGAAATCTCTGTTTAGCTGCACATGGCAAATAATCAACTCTTCCATCACAGTAAAACCAATTCCCAGTAATGAAATGGAAACGTTCAAATGCAGCTTAGATAACTGACCACAAAAACACCTCATAAAAAACACCCTCAATCTCAAACAGGATCATATAAACAGCAGGGAGCTTAGAGTGTGGTGAAACCTGCTTTTATTGTTGGAAATAACTTGATTTGTTGTCAGGACAGAGGCCAGGAGGTTGTGTTATCAATTTACTGTGTTGCTTTCTCAACTGGAGTTTCACATCTATTAAATTACACCCCCCCAAAAAAAAATTATTAATTCCCCATCCCTGTGTTCTGCTTGAAGGGATGAATGACTAGGAAAGGTTGCAGCCTCAGACTCTGCTCAGCCAGGATGAGAACATCTTAATTACCTTTTGTTTCAGATATGCCTTCTGGTCTAAATTATGTACATAATTAAGACTAGCAATAACCATCTGTTTGCCAGTGATTCTAAACAAATGTGATTATATAAAGGATCATTGCTGTTCACATAGATTTAAGTGGAGTTGGATTTATAGCAAGGAAACATTGGAGGGAAATAGAGGAAAAATGGAACTATCCAAGTGTTTCATTTTGTTCCCCCTCTGCCTTCCTTGTCCAGACTCTCAACTCCATTTCTTTTAGGATCAGAATCAAATTGAATTGACCTTGAGTCCCAAAACAGTTATTTACACATTGGGGTACAGGTCCCCAGTTTTAGAGAGTAATTCAAAGGTTTTGACAAAGAAACACTAGAAAACCATAGACATCATCACTGAACGGTAGGGGTTAGAAGGGACCTCTGGAGATCACTCAGTCCAACCCCCCTGCCAGAGCAGGGTCACCCAGGGCAAGTCACACAGGAACATATCCAGGTGAGTCTTGAAAGTCTCCAGAGAAGGACACTCCACAACCTCTCTGGGCATCCTCCTCCAGGGCCTCCAGCAACTTCACAACAAAGAAGTTTCTCCTTATGTTGAGGTGGAACTTCCTGGGTTCCAGCTTATCCCCATTGTTCCTTGTCCTATCACTGGCCACCACCAAGAAGAGCCTGGCACCTTCATCCTGACACCCACCCCTCAGATATTTATAGACATTCGTAAGATCCCCTCTCAGCCTTCTCTCCAGACTAAACAGCCCCAGGTCTCTCAGTCTTCCTCCACAGCAAAGATGTTCAAGTCCCTTCATCATCCTCACAGTCTCCATTAGACTCTCTCCAGCAGATCTCTCTTGAACTGGGGAGCCCAAAACTCGAGACAGCATTCCAGGTGTGGTCTCAGCAGGACAGAGTAGAGGGGCAGGAGAACCTCTGGACACAGCAGGAGACCTGCTGGACACACTGTTCTTGATGCACCCCAGGACACAGGGGCACATTGCTGAGAATTACATGTTTAAGAATGTGAGCTGGCCTTAGCAGAAGATATTTCTGTTCCAAACTACAAACACTCCTTCCCCTTTCACAGGTGGAAGGAAATTGTTCTGTGATAAGCATAAACACTTTGCTTCCCATGTTTCAGTCCCTGACAGCAAGGTTTCCCTCTTTCCTGGCTCTCCATGGAGAACTCAACAGCTCTCAGGATTTACTAGGTAAGCAGCTGACAATGTGGATGTTGCATGTTATTCAGAAATAGGACAGACAAAAAATCATGTTTGGAGATTTGTCCAAGTAAGAATCAAAGTCTTAATTTCTTAGATAAAGACTGCAAATTCCAACTGAGTAGAAGAGCAATTTTTGTCTAACATCTTGGGAAACACTTTGAGTAATCAACAATAACCACAGAATCCACATTCAGCTGGTAGTTTGTCTTATCAAAATAATACTAATGGCTTACCAAAGAATGAGAGAGTAAAAGAGTCTTCTTCGTCCCAGAAAGGTTCAAACCCTACTCTTCTGATACTTCACATTGGCAACTACAAACAAAGAGACAGCATTTTAGAACATGAACCTTCATTTGAGAAACCCCCACTTAAATAGCTAACAGCTTATACAGAAACGCAGCTGCTATGGTAGTTTGTCATAATTAAAGAGGTAAGGTAAGAAAAAAGCACCAGAAAGGTGTTTCTGCCTCTCTGCTCTGCTGAGACCCCACCTAGAACACTGCATCCAGTTCTGGGGCCCCCAGTACAACAAGGTCATGGAACTATTGGAGAGGATCCAAAGAGGCCACCAAGATGATCAGAGGGCTGAAGAACCTCCCCTATGGGGACAGGCTGAAAGAGTTGGGGCTGTTCAGCCTTATGGCTGTTCAGCCTGGAGAAGAGAAGGCTCCAGGGAGACTTTAGAGCAGCTTTCCAGTACCTGAAGGGGCTACAGGAGAGCTGGGGAGTGACAGGATGAGGAGCAATGGACTGAAGCTTGAGGAGGGCAGATTGAGACTGGAGATTGGGAAAAAATTCTTTGCAGTGAGGGTGGTGAGATACTGGAACAGGTTGCCCAAGGAGGTTGTGGATGCCCTCTCTCTGCAGGTGTTCAAGGCCAAGCTGGACAGGGCCTTGAGCAACCTGGGCTAGTGGAACATGTCCCTGCCCATGGCAGGATGTTGGAACTGGATTTTCTTTAAGGTCCCTTTCAACCCAAACTATTCTATGAATCTATGAAATACTAACTACTATTTAAGACATAACTACTGAGATCTTAATGTGCCCAAAGAGGGAACTCAGTTACTGGACTCTGACAGGCACACGCATGTTGGTCAAGGTCTCTTTTCTGGTAAGGAACAACTCAGAAATCCTGGCCACAAAACAACACACTTTTTTTTTTTCCTCCTAACTCTTTCTGGTACCCAGAAGTGGAAAAACTAAATTATTTTGCAATACAAGCTAGAGGAGAGTTCTTTTGTAGAGGATCTAACTGGGTTTGTACTGATTGTCCCCCTGTACTCAGCAATGGTGAGGCTGCACCTTGAATACTAAGTTCAGCTTTGAACCCCTCACTACAAGAAGGATATTGAGGGGCTGAAGCAGGTCCAGAGAAGGGCAGCAAAGCTGGTGAAGGGTCTGAAGAATAGGTCTGGTGAGGAGCAGCTGAAGGAACTAGAGTTGTTCAGCCTCCAGAAAAGGAGGCCAAGGAGAAACCTTCTGGCTGTCTAGCACTTGCTGGAAGGAGATTTGAGCCAGGTGAGGCTTGGTCTCTTATCACATGCCACAAGTGACAGGACCAGAGGAAATATGATCAATGCACAAGAGCTAAATAGCATGGGGTAAAACTCTTGGTGGTGTTGCCCAGCAACAGGACAAGGGGCAAGGGGCAACGGGCACAAACTGGAACCCAGGAGGTTCCATCTGAAGAGGATTGTTTGGTGTGAGGGCGCTGGAGCTCTGGAGCAGGCTGCCCAGAGGTTGCAGAGTCTCCTTCTCTGGAGAGATTTCAAAGCCACCTGGACATTGTGACCCTGGGCAACCTGTTGTGGGTGACCCTGCTTTAACAGGGGGATTGGACTAGATGGTCTTCAGAGGTCTCTTCCAGTCCCCACCATTTTGTGAATCTCACAGCTATCTCCATTCAGGTATTATTTATAACTCTGGAGCCATCAGGATGCTCTGCTGGAACAGCAAACACCCTGTGACTGACCACAGCTGTTACAAACCTCAGCTAGTCAGGAATTGCTTTATAAATTATTTTCTAAAAGCAGCATTTGGTTACCTGCAACAGAGGTCAACTCTGTTTGATTTTAAAATACCTCTCAACCCAGGAGGCAAATGGCAATTCCAATAGCTTCAGATAATCAAACATACAGAGCAGAAAGGACAGTTTTACTTTGAGGTACCAGCTCGATCATGCTACACGTTCAAGTTTACAGTGCCTTGGTTGTACAAAGTCACCTTTCATGAGAAGACTTAGCAAGCTTGTGCAACAACATAAAAAGCTCTGAAGGCAGCCTACGCAACTCCAGAAGGACTCTTCAGAGACAGCTTTCTGGCCCCATTCTTGCTTTTAGAAAGGCAAGTTACACACTTAAGGTACCATGAGGTACAGCTAGTTTGTGTGGTTTAGGCCCAAGAGAAAAAAAAAAAAAAACCTTCAGAAAATCTGTAACAAGCTTTTTATTGAGTTTTATTGAATGATGTTTCCAAGAAGCCACAGAATCCCCAGAATCCCCAGAGCTTTGTAGAGAAGTTTATAAACAGGAGAAAAATGTTCCAATGTAAGCATTAATAATTCCTGCCAGTGCTCAGCAAACCCTTCACCATCTGCTGCAAGGCTGCTAGTCCCAGATAAGCACCCCCAATGTTATCACTTCCTAAGGCAAGAACTCCTGAAGAAAAACACAAATGCTGACTGCAAGAAGAAACCTCACTGCGAGTTCTGCTGCCTTCTCAGGAAGACCGACTGCTGAAGAGGGGAGCAATCCCCAGAACTGATGCAGAGTTCTTTCATTCAGCTCAGCACATCTCTGCCCTGAGGAGGACAAGGAGCCTCCTCTCCCTGTGCTCCACCAGCTCCTTCCCTTGGCTCTTGTGTTTGACCCAAACAGCAGACCTGGCACCACCAGGAAAACAAAGGGTAGATTGAGCAGTTTGGATTGGAAGGGTTATCTAGTCCAACCCCCCTGCAGTCAGCAGGGATATTTGTGTCAAGAAGGTGCCAGTCTCTTTTCAACGGTGTCCTGTGACAGGACAAGGAGCAATGGACACAAACTGGAACACAGGAAGTTCCACCTCAACACGAGGGAAAACCTCTTTGGTGTGAGAGTGCTGAAGCCCTGGAGCAGGCTTCCCAGAGAGGTTGTAGAGTCTCCTTCCCTGGAGAATTTCAAGACCTATGCATTCCTCTGTGACCTGCACCAGATGATCCTGCTTTGGTGGCGGGGTTGGAGTGGAAGATCTCTGAAGGTCCCTTCCAATCCCCTACCATCCATGATCCACCACTAGAACAGGTTGCTCAGAGCCCCAACCAACCTCACCTGGAATGGGTCTAGGAATGGGGCATCTCCCACCTCTCCAGGCAACCTGGGACAGGCTCCAACCACCCTGAGTGTCAAACCCCTCTCCCTTCTCTACACTCTGGATCTCACTCTTTTTGATTCAAGCCATCACCCCTTGTCATGTCACAACAGGCCCTCATCAAAAGTCTGTCCCCAGCTTTCTGGTCAGCCCTTTCAGCACTGAAAGGCCACCAGGAAGTCTCCCTGGAGCCTTCTCCACACTGAACAAGCTCAACTCTTAGCCTAGCCTGGCCGGACAGAAGGATAGAAAAGAAGACAACTCTATCAGTAAAACCTACAAATGGAAGATGTCTAGTAAAGGGATTGGCTTTGCACCACCTTTGTTATTAGGCTGTCACATTCTTGTAGCTGGTTTTGGTTTCCATTTTCTTTTCATTTAAGCATGGATGCTGAAGGACAGCTTAACACCACCACCCAAGCTTAAACATACAAGAAGGACACCCTGCTCCAGTGCTTAAAGTATTGTGAATAGAACACCTGAACTCAGCTTTTGCCTTTAATCATCTTCTTAGGGTCTTTCTCTGTGGACTGCTTTACAAATTTTGGCATAGGTGAACACTTTGACTGGCACCTAGTTCTTGTCTCTACTATTTTCTCCTGAAAGATGCTATGGAGATGCAGAAGAGTGGGATGATATATCAATCATGTTTTAATAGTGAAACACAAGTAGTAATAGAAGTAGGAGGAAAAAAAAAAAATCATTGTTTCCAGGTCGTAGAACTTTCATCCCTAGAGATATTCCAAACCTGAGCAGCCCATGAGCAATCCACCCTAACATCAAAGTTGGTCCTACTCTGAGTAGTGTTGAACTATATGACCTCCAACCTCTACAATGAGGCTGTGACAGCATTTTTCTTACTGGTAAATGGCTAGGAAGACACCCAGGAGAAGTTGTAGTAAACATGTTTAAGTAAGAGTTTGCAAAGTTGTTGCTTCAGTTTTTTAGCTGAGAGGCTGTATCTAGCAAGACCAGAAGAGTCAGATTTGATAAGCATAAAGCAAAGTGACAGAAGAAAACAGGTTTGAAAAACCAAATCAAAATTTTGGCCTGCCACAGACAGACAATGGTATGCTCATAAAGATGTAGATAAACAAACCCAACACTTCTGCTGGTAAGAGAGTCTTTTGAAGGGGTATTTTTCCTTCCCTTTGCTGAAATATGGCATTTCTGCATCAGTTATGCCACACCATGTCACAACCTTAATATTATGCAAGTGCAGCTTCTGATTAGGAGTTCTCCATTTCTGTTTACATTGTTAACTTTGCAATCTTACTGCTCCCATGGAACCTAGCTCTGAACCTCCTCTTGCACCACATCATCACGCACTCACCATTTCATCATCTCTTGGGCCACTTTCTGCTCACCTTTATCTTGCATATTGGCTATAAATTGTTCTCTTTCCTTTTTGTTTTTCCTAGTGCATGTTGGCTTGTTTTCCCCAAAACCTATTTTTATCCTATTCTTAGCATGCTAAGAAACAGGAACAGAGTGCTACTATCGGCTACCTACCACATGAGGTGATGTGGTTAGCTTGTGGCTGAGCTAAAAACCACAGTGGAGATGAGAGCACAGGGACTGCTGCCCAGAACACAGCAACTGCTGAGGCTGAGTAGTACAAGGTTACTGTTGAATAGAAAGTTTTAAAGCATGTACATGCAGAAGGAATGCTGATCTTCAGGGAGGCACTTTCTGATTCTACTGTCATGTGTCTTCTCCTTCATACACTTCTTTTAAGTTAGATCATCTTCATCACTCTCTACAGCTCCCTGAAAGGAGGTCAGTGAAGAGTGGGACAGCCTCTTCTCCCTGGTGGCAGGCAACAGAAGAATAGTTCCAAGCTGCACCAGAGGAGGTTCAGGCTGGATTTCAGGAAACATTTCCTCACTGGGAGGGTTCTCAAACCTTGGAACAGGCTGCCCAGGGCAGTGCTGGAGTCACCATCCCAGGAGAGGTTTAAACAGTGTGTGGACCTGGTACTAGGGACATAGTTTAATGGTGACCTTGTAGTGCTGAGTCAAAAGGCTGGACTGGATGAGCCTGGAGGTCTCTTCCAATCAAAACTTCTGTATTTATGACCAGTTTAGAAAGCAGATGGAGTATACACATCAATAATCATCTGCATGACAGAGGAAGCAGAGCTTAGCAACCATGCTGAGTATTTTACCTTCCCATAGCAGGGATGGGAAGTCTCCTACATAAGGGTGTTCTGAAAAGATGTTATTCCATTTTCTGCTCTACTTGTGCTTCTGTGAGTGAATAATAAAACTAATTATAAGAGATCCAAGCATCCAAAACAGTTTTGTCAACATAGGTTACTGCACCAACTCATACCTTAATGGCAGGTCACTTAGTTTTCTGTGGAAGCCTCTACAGGTATGACTTTGGTTCCCTGCATTGTCCCACTTAGAAGAGGCAATTTGATTAAGATGATTCTTTGCATGAGTTAAAAATGGATGACTTGTAACTCTTCAAAAGTTAAATGCAGAAGCAAGTGTTTGAAGTTAAAATGAAAATCAACTCAAGCAGTAAGAAAAGCTTGAAATGGTAAAAGAATGCAGCAGGCAAGGCAGCAAAGCACTTCTGAGACTGCAGCTACCTAAGGGTAGTCAAGAGAAATCTGATCTTGCATTAAGGTCCTTTTTCCATAATCGATGCAAAAAACAAAGATCAAAGGTGAGTTTATAGTATTAACAATAAATAAGTTTGAGGGAAGTGTTTCTGAATAAAAGATTATATATGAATACTCTCCCTTCACTCGAAACAGCCCAGCTAAAAAAAAAAAAAAAAAACCACAAAAAAAAAAAAAAAAAAAAAAAAAAAAAAAAAAAAAAAAAAAAACAAAACACACAACCAACCCCAAAACCACAGCAACCTTGAAACCCAAAAAAAACCTGAAGGAAATGTTGCTTTTCCCAAGATTTCAGGTTTTCTTTTCTTTGAATTCCTTTTTCATTTGAATTAGGCCCTGAGATGCAAATGCTGCAACAGTTCTTACATAAGCCAGGATATGCTTTACCCATCACTGATGAAGCTTCTCATGAAGCACTGCAGGTTTAGAGCTCAAATGAATAACCCATTATGGCATTTTCCTTTTATTCATTACTCCATATTCCTTGGGTTCACCTGTATGACAGTCAAGTAATAGAGATTCTCACCCCGGAGATATTCAAGGTGAGGCTCAACAGGGCTCTGGGCAACCTGATCTAGTTGAGGATGTCCCTGCTGACTGCAGAAGGGGTTGGACTAGATGACCTTTAGAGGTCCCTTCCAACCCAGACCATTCTATGATTCAGAGAATGGTTTGTGTTGAAAGGGACCTCGAAGACCATCTAGTTCCAACCCACCAGCTATGGGCAAGGACACCTCTCAACTAGACTTGGGTGCTCAAGGCCTCATCTAACCCAGCCTTGAACACCTCCAGGGAAGGGGCACCCTCAACCTCCCTGGGCAACCTGTTCCAGTGTCTCACCACCCACATCAAGCTCCTCAAATATCTACCAAGAAGGACCAACAAGATACACAGATCAGCCTCAATTGTGGAGAGATCTGCAAGAACAGGATCTCAATCTAGCAGTCATATACAAAAGCCGAGAGGAGACAGAACACTGATCAGGGCTTGATCTGGTGCAAACTCAGGAGACTTGTGTAGGTTCTGAGCAGATGTGCTGGGGAGGGGATATGATGTCAAAAGGTAACCAAAGAACCATGAAATGCAGGCTCCAACATCAGATTGAAAAAGCAAGTGAGAGAGGCTGAGATCAGGCAGCAAATGTTTCCACCTGAAATGGCAGAACAGTGTAAAAAGTGAATCTGCTCCTCATACTTCCCATTTTTCCATTAAGGTCCTCACAGACCTGTGCCATGAGTCACACTCCTTCCCACTATTTCTTCCCTTCCAGAAGAAAGGCAACAAACAAACAGGCATACTCAAGAGTCTCAAAGGTTTTAGTCACCCTTCCAAAACACTTTGCTTGAACTCAGCCCTTTCTGTTAACTAGGTGAGCACTGGGAAGAGGCAGCTGCTGTCCAGGAGGAGCCTCACACAACACCCACCAAGGCAAGCTCTCTATGTGGATTTTATCAGTCAAGGCAACACTTAGAGATCTGCAAGTAATTGTAACAACAAAGTCTGAAAATAGGAGGAACCAAAAAAGCAAATTTGATTTGCAGACTCCTTTAAAGGTTCAAGTTGCACTCCCATGAGTTCCCCCCACCCCCCAAAATGAATTCCTTTAGGCCACAGAGACAGTCACAGCTATTAGCTGTGAAGTGTGTAAGCTGACCTCATTATCACTATACTTTGTCTGGCACAAAGGTTTGAAAACCTCTTTAGCAAAACACCACATTTTGCTTTTGTCATAAGACAATTTTGTTGAAATACCAAGTATCTGCTTTCATTTCTCAAAGCATTACCTAGGTTCAATGATGAGGTGCCCAGAGGAAGCCCAGCTGCAGAACTGGAGCAGGCAGGACACAGAAAGGGCTGTTCTGTTATCAAGGTCTATAAGGAGACATCACTTTCTCTTACTGCACACCTTGCAATTATGGACTCCAGTTTTAATCCATTAATTCCTAAATTGCATGCAGAAAACCTGCTCTGTCAAGGAGGCCATTGGGGTGAGATGAACATCCATCTTCACTAGGGACAGGAGGCCTTTGAGAGGCTCAGTGTCAACTACTTGCAGTCAACTACCTGATACAAGTCTGAGTTAATCGTGTTAAATGGTCCAACACTAGCACTTGGTAAAGTCATGGCAGACTCAAAAATGTCTTTTTTTTTTTAATTGTGACATTTCTGTTGGTTTTGCTTTAAACTAGATTATGGTAGCATTTCCTGAAACATGGGGAGCCATAAGGCTACTACTGCTTCCACACTCCTCCTAAGAAAATGCTCCCTTCATCTCACACCAACTCTGCTATTTCAGACCCCTCACAATGTAATCCAGTTTCTAAATGCAAGACAGCACTAATCCAGAAAGAAGTCACTCTATGGAGCTCACAAACAGGCCAGATATTGTTTGCTTCCAGAGCAGATGCTGATGAAGAGCAGAGCCTGAAAGCAACTGCATGATGTTTAGAACTTGAACAATATGAGGTACCTTAAGAATCACTTCAACACCTGCAGAAGTGGCATGTTCCTTACATAACTAGTCAGTTAATTTGCTCATCTCAAACTACTTACATATTTATTTCTCAAAGGATTAAGCAGGCTAAGTCGAACTGGCAGAGTTCAGTTCAAATTCACTTCCCCTCCAAAAGCCCTCATATGCATTACAGCTGTTGGGCACACAACTGTATGCTGTCCCAAAAGGAACAGCTGAAGATGTCTCCAGGTGTAACACACAGACAGCACCCAGGAACACAGGGTTGAAGAGCTGATCTTTTCCAGCCAACCATGGCAGGGGATAAGTAGTTTGACTACAGCATCAGTACTGGTATTTACGTACAGCAGAAAAATCGTTCATTCAAGACAAGAAAAGCCTCAAGTTCAAGTATTTCTTTGTTAGCACATGCGAAACAATCCTAGTAACAACTGAATAAAGTGATCATACAGAAAGAGGTGACCTCAGCAACCCAATGTAGTTGAGAGGTGTCCCTGCCCATGGTGGGGAGGCTGGAGTAGATGATCTCTAAGGTCCCTTCCAACCTAAGCCATTCTAGGATTCAACAACCTAGATAGCTTTCCTTAGTCACAAGAGATCCCTTTTTATGAGCTGACCACCTACATTTCCTGTTTCAGGAGCTAATCAAGGATTAGGCTACCTTGTCTAGGATCATAAACAGCTGTTTTGTAGAGAACAGGACAAAAATACTTAGTTGGGCATCCATGAGATTGACAGCTCTCACTGCTCAGCCAGCCACTTCATGTGTAAATGCTGCAAGGCAAATAAGAGATAAAACCATGTGCTTGTGGATGATAAGGAGACCAGCAAGAACTGGGTAAGGAAACACTAGCAGTTGCAGTTAAGAGGAATTCTCTGCCATCTGCTATTTAGACAGCAAGTTCCAGTTCAAAGCCCGACACATGATTTCCCAGAACAGGTTACTGCCTTCCTCCCAGTTGAGCAGCTAACCTGTAATAGCCTAGAACAAACAGGTTATTGCATCAACCCACTTCCAGCTTCAACTTCTCCAGACTTTCAGCATTGTGCTGTTATCAGTGACGTTTTCTACAGAGAGAACAGACTCAGGGGATTCTTGTCCTTCAGCCCAGCACTGCAGTGAAGAGCCTGGGCTCCCTACATGTGTTAAGGCACACAGAACTAGGATGCCGTTCCCATTTAAGGAGGTTTCCTGTATCTAGATCACAAGGGACAAACTGGTTTGGGTAATCTACCAGCACACTGCCTCCAGGAAACTTGCTACCTGATATCCTTTCTTTAGTCAGCTGATTCAATCCATTAAAGCTCAGAGAAGAGGCAGGAAGAGCCTTTTCTCCTGTAGTTAAATCACTTCAGTCTCTTCCAAATATTAAGACAGCTGTTTATTCCCAACTTTTTCCATGCATGGAAAGTCAGAATTACTTTCAGAAGCAGGAAACATAGCTAGTAAAATACTACTTTCCATTTATAAGTTACACTTAAACAAGACCAGGGACAGGACAACAAAAAGGCAACCAAAGAGCCCTAGAAAGGGTCCTACAAGCATATGGAGAACAAAGACCCTGAGCCATCTGCACATGGAACTAGAGTGAAGAGCCCTGCACAGCTGAGAATGCATCGTGCCTGAGAGCCTGATCCAACACCAAGGGTTTAAGCAGCATTTTACATGGCCCTTCTTTGATGTGGCAGGCAGGAGGCACAGCAAGTTCTCACACCTCTCAAGATCACTTTAAGAAATGTCAACGTCTTCACGTTTCCATTTCTGTAACCAGCATACATGACATACATTGCCTTATCATTGCCCCTACCTGAGGGGTGGGTGGCAAGATGAAGGTGCCAGGCTCTTTTTGGTGGTACCTAGAGATAGGACAAGGAACAAAAGGGATAAGCTGAGAACCCAGGAAGTTCCACCTCGACAGGAAAAGAAACCTCCTTGGTGTAAGGGTGCTGGAGTCCTGGAAGCAGGCTACCCAGAGAGGTTGTGGCATCTCCTTCTCTGGAGACTTTCAAGACTCACATGGATGTGTTCCTGTGTGACCTGTTCTGGGTGATTCTTCTCTGTCAGGGGGGCTTGAATTCATCTCTGGAGGTCCCTTTCAACCCCTAATAGTCTGTGATTGTATGATTGTACCTAGTATTTATACAGAAGTCTTCAATAGATCAGTGAATTGTCACATAGCAAAATGTATTCCTCTACAGACAACAGTGGTGGTTTAGAACCAGCTGGCTCTGTTATGCACATTTTAAACTTATTTGTAAGTCCAATAGCCCTCCAGCTACTGAGGAAGCACACTCTGCAACCACCTTGTCCAAATCTTGAGCACAAAGGGCAAGAACAATGACAATTTCTGAAGTCATGTCTCCAGACTACTCAAGGGAGGCAAGTTCAGTCATGACAACTCTCTACAATCTTCATAGAACAGCACCCACAATACTGAAGCTCATAAATGTGTCAGCTTGTGCCAAAGTTGCAGACTTTCAGAGCCAGGAAAGAATTCCCTTGGATTAACAGAAAACATTTACTCTAAAAAACTAAACATCATGAAGCCAAAGTTAAATATATTCAGGCCTTTCAGAGAGGCACCAAAGAAGTTTTCAGTTAGAATGGAAATTAAGTTCTGCAGTAGATTGCAGTTCTACTAGTGAAACAAAGTTTGACCTACACCCAGTTACTTACCAGCCACTCTCTACTTGTATATTAAAAATAAAAAATCCACTGACCTAAGTGTTTGAAGTTTCCTTACGAGAGAACCAGCAGGTACTTGCCTTGTGGAAAAAAGAAATCAGTCCCATATGATAACTGTATCCACTTTGAAATCAGTTTCAATGGCAAGGTCAAGAAACAGGAATGAATTTCTCTAGGGAACATAAAGATTTAAGTCTGGATTTCCTACCTGCTCATTTAAACCAACCCCACACCAAGTTCCGTGCTATCAAAGAGAGCTATTACTCCAGCATCCCCTTTTACACTAAACACCCTTTAAGAAAGCATGCCAAGTTAGTCATGCAAAATGGTAACAAGCGTCTGCACACACAAATTAATTCCCACAACCCAACACTACAAGCAACTACAGCAACTTACTTACTCTACAGCAACCTTTGTGCCAAGTGTTGAATTGCTGTCGGAGTGCATTTGCCTGTATATGCAGTCACTCATGTCCTGGTGAACTCTAGTGGGACTGTCCAAAATGTACTTTACCCAAAATGTGGTAGATTCATTCGAGTCAGGAAATCCCAATTTAAAACCTCTGTCCTTTTCCACAGAGAAACTCCCTCCTGTTGGTAAGTCTAACCCTGTATTAGTGTTCTTCTCTCAAAGAACGTAAGTCACAGAAGCATTTTATGCTTTAAAGAACATTCACTCTTCCCTGTGTGACTCAAAAGAAACCTAGTTTACTCAAGAAGACTTAGCTGTAATTAAGAGATAAATCATCATTTTAAAGAAACAAAGAGTTTGGGTGCTTCAGCAAATTCCCTAAACGCATCCACATCCTGTCCATAGGCATTGTAGGAGTGCAGCTCAACAGGCAGTTCTGTTACTGAGGCATCAGGTGAAGGAATTTTCATTTTATATATGGTTTAATCCCAGATTTGAAAACAGGATATCTATCAGGATGCAGGAACCTTCAGTTATCCACATTTTAGTTTGCAATTCAATTGTTGTCAGCCAGCAAGACTTAACTTCCTTTAAAGAGTAACAGTTTGGGTTGGAAGGGACCTTCAAGATCACCTAGTTCCAACCCCCCCTGCCATGAGCAAGGACACCTCCTACCAGACCAGCCAGCTCAAAGCTCCATCCCACCTGCCGTTGAACACTTCCAGGTTTGCAGCCTCCATAGCCTCTCTGTGTAACCTGTTCCACTGTCTCACCAGCCTCATGGAGAAAAAATTATTCTTAGTGTCTCATTTAAACACAGCTTCTTCCAGTGTGGAGCTTGTCCTGACACTCCTTGCCTTAATTTATAAATATTTGCAGCTGAGTCTAGTTGAGAGGCATCCCTGCCCATAGCAGGGAGGTTGGAGTAGATGATCTCTTCCAACCTAGGCCATGCTAGGATTCTATGATTTGTATATATAAAGATTTCTAACCATCCTCACAGTGAATGTAGCATATCTCCTGCAAGAAAGTGTGCAGAGTAGGTCGTAAACTTTCTTAAAGACATAAAATGATCTTGGAGGCCATTTCCAACCACAATAATTCCATGATTCTATGATAGCAATAGTGCAAGGTACAGATCTGTAACACTTCAGTTCTTACCTGTGACCTGCAGCTGCCAAGCTGCAATTAAATACACAGAAGTAACAAATCAGCTGAATTGGCCTATTTTTATTCTTTATCCTTCAATCTGAAATACCCTCTGGTAAGTAACAGCTGTAAAACCAAGTCTGTACTTACCGAAGATGACCTCAGATGTCTATCAAACCTATCAGGCTAAAATACTTGAGTTGCATTTGCTTAGATCCAAAAAGCAAACCCGCACCATTTTGGGAAAAGAAATTGCTACATTGTGAATAAGGAGCTGTAAGAGGTTCACTACTTGACTTTTGGGTCCTAGATTCACTGGTTTCCTCCTGATGAAATTAAACAGCAAACCCCTAACCCAAACTGACGTCTTGTGGCATAAGCTGGATGAAGCTGTGACAACAAACACAATACGAGCCCTCAGTTTGCTCAGGTACTCAAGGAGCTCCTTAAAGATCTTATGAGGTGTCAACCTTGGTCAAAGTCCAAACAAAAAAGGCAGAAACTTCTTTCCTTCCCGTAACTATAAAAGCTGCCTGCAATAAAGCTTGCCATCAGGTCCAGGAGGATGGACCTTCACAGAAAGCTTTTCTTCTGAAAGAGACTCCAAATCAACACCGGAGATAGCTGCACCATCAGTCACAGCAACGAGGCTCAATATTCAGGTACAAAAAAGCAGAAGCTGTTCTTGCCTCTTTACATCCAAACAGGAAGACGCAGAAGAAATACATGTATTTAAAAAAAAAAAAAAAAAGAAAACCAGGATTTTGGGTTGAATGGGATACTGAGTGGCTTGAGAGCAGCCCTGAAGAAAGGGACTTGGGGGTGCTGGCGGATGAGAAGTTCAACATGAGGCACCAGTGTGCACTTGCAGCCTGGAAAGCCAATCACATCCTGGGCTGCCTCAAGAGAAGCTCAGCCAGCAGGTCAAGGGAGGTGATTCTCCCCCTCTGCTCTGCTCAGACCCACCTGGAGTACTGCATCCAGTTCTGGAGCCGCTATTACAAGAAGGATCTGGAGGTGCTGGAATGTGTCCAGGGAAGGGCCACAAGGATGAGCAGAGGGCTGGAGCTCCTCTCCTATGAGGACAGACTGAAGGAGTTGGGGCTGTTCAGTCTGGAAAAGAGAAGGCTCCAAGGAGACCTTATTGTGGCCTTCCAGTATCTGAAGGGGGCTGCAAGAAAGCTGGGGAGGGACTTTTTCAGATGTCAGGTAGTGATAGGACTAGGGGGAATGGAGCAAATCTAGAAGTGGGGAGATTCAGATTGGATGTTAGGAAGAAGTTTTACACCTTGAGGGTGGTGAGACACTGGCACAGGTTGCCCAGGGAAGTGGTGGAAGCCTCATCCCTGGACGTTTTTAAGGCCAGGACGGATGTGGCTGTGAGCAACCTGATCTGGTGTGAGGGGTAGAACTAGATGATCCTTGAGGTCCCTTCCAGCCCTAACAATTCTATGATTCTAACAGAACATCAGTCCAAGCTCCTACTTGACAACTGCAATTAGATCAAGTTGCTCTAAGACCTGCCTGGCCAAGGTTTGAGTATCACCAAGAATGTTCTTTCCAGGCAGACTCTTCCAATAGTGCAGTTGGAGTCTTAAACAAATTTCAGAAAAACACTCAAAGGCAAAAGAAGTGTCACATTCCAAACAAAACCAAGAACAACATTCAGAGTCACAGAAACATTAGAGTTGGAAAAGCCCTCCAAGATCAAGTCCAGCTTCTAACCCAGGACTGCCAGGTCACCCCTATACCATGTTCCTCAGCACCAGATCTGCACAGCTTTTAAGTTTCTGCGGGGATGGGGGACTCCACACTGCCCTGGGCAGCCTGTTCCAGGCCTTGACAACCCTTTTGGGGAAAAAAAATTCTTCATGTCCAACCTCCCTTGGGGCAACTTGAGGCCACTTCCTCTTATCCTATCACTTACTACTTGGGAGATTGACCTCCACTTGGCTCCAACCTCCTTTCAGGGATGTGTAGAGAGCCAGAAGGTTTGCCCTCAGCCTTCATTTCTCCAGGTTGAACAACCCCAGTTCCCTCAGCAGCTCCTCACAGGACTTGTGCTCCAGACCCTTCACCAGCTTCATTACCCTTCTTCAGACATGATGGTGTTAAATTTAAAGTCTGCTCCACCTATCACAAGCCTTTATTTCAAAAGGTTACAAGGTTGGTGTAGCACAAGCCTGTGCACAATGGCAAATCTACAAGCAAACACTCAGATCTGAGATGACGAAGCATTTGTAATGCAGAGAATCAGCAGCTCGCTGTAGGACCAAGTTCAATATTCAGGCCTTGTACTTCTGAAAGGGCTTGAACAGCTGGATTCCAAGGCCAAAAATCAGCCCAACTCCTTTCCTGGAAGAACAATGACATCTTGATGCACAAAGCTCACTTGGTAAGCTTTAATTAGTATGGCAGCCAAGTAGAAGGATTCAAGGTAGGCACGTTTTTTAGAAGTAGCACATCTGTGTCATCAGCTTGGCAATGCATCTCTGCACCAAGCACAGGTCGAGCTGACAGAACTGTTCTGAAAATCTTCCCTAATGGTAGAGGCTTCCAGAAATCCAGGAAGCAGCACTTGCAGACTCCCTTCTATGTTCAGTCTGGCCAATTTTAATGTGCCAGCAACCAAGAAGGCCAACTCTATCCTGGGCTGCATCAAAGGCAGTGTAATTAGCAGGACCAGAGATGTGATTCTGCCCCTCTGCTCAGACCACACTTGGAGCACTGCATCCACTTCTGGTGTCCCCCAGCATAAAAACAAACTGTTGGAGAGGGTCCAGAGAAGGACATAAAGATGATCTCCCCTGTGGGCACAGGCTGAGAGACTTGGGGATGTTTAGCCTGGAGAAGGCTCCAGGGAGACCTTAGAGCATTCTCCCAGTACCTGAAGGGGGCTACAAGAAAGCTGGAGAGGGACTTTTTACAAGGGCTTGTGGTGATACAATGAGAGGGAATGGATTGAAGCTGGAGGGGAGATTTAGACTGGAGATTAGGGGGAAATTCTTTCCAGTAAGGGTGGTGAGATACTGGAACTGCTTGCTCAGGGAGGTTGTGGATGACCCCTCCCTGGAGGTGTTCAAGGCCAGGTTGGATGAGGCCTTGAGCAACCTGGGCTAGTGGAAGGTGTCCCCACCCATGGCAGGGGGATTGGAATTAGATGATCTTGAAGGTCCCTTCCAGTCCAACCATTCTGGGAATCTACGAAACAAAAGCTTGACATAACCTGAAGATGTTCTTTTTTCCAGTTACCATTACCATGAGTGCTGAAATTCAGGATCTTCCAAGAAGTAAGAAACAATGACCTGCTGTGGAATTTTCCTACTTGACATACTGAAGATGTCAGAGCACTGGTGTGTCAATGCTGCTGGAAGGGGAGGCATCCTTGACAGGGCAGGCATGCTTTGTGATGGGGCTTTGGACTAGGCTGTTAGACATAGTTACACAATAAAGCAAACAAGGGAGGCAAAGCTGACAGCCTGAGACCCATGAATCAATGACACAGCAGATATTTTCACCACTCACACATGCTGTGGAAATCCACTTGTGATTGGAGCTCAATGTCTATACATGAAAGCACTGAGTGAAGAATTACCTATTAGGAAATTAGGAAGACACTCTGATCATCTCTGGAGCTTTAGTTCAGCTCTTCTGGGAATAGATATCACAGCATGTTAGGGGTTGGAAGGGACCTCTGGAAATTGAGTCCAACCCCCCTGCCAGAGCAGGACCATAGAATCTAGCACAGGTTGAACATGAACACATCCAGACAGGTCTTGAAAGTCTCCAGATAAGGACTCCACAACCTCTCTGGGGAGCCTGTTCAAGTGTTCCATTATACATGACCCCTAATTCCCTTCAGCCTTTCCTTCCCATAAATCCCCACCCTGAGCAGGTGGACCTAGGTGGACAAGACTCCCTGAACTTTTCATTCTATTCATGTTTATTAAAACCTTGCAGTCAGTGGAGCTCTCATCAGGTGACCTTTTCTGCACTGCTCATTTTATATCTCCTGCTATAGATCCACGGTGTTTACCACACTGTGCTGTGTAGTTACGGGGAAGTAATATATGAGGTTGAAAAACTAACACAGTGATAGTTGAAGGGATCAGAACAATCTCATATTTTTGGTTCCCTGAAGAGAGTCTGAAGTCATTTTTCAAATACTCCTGATTTCCACAGCATTCTTCTCTGTAAATGGAAAATACAGCTCCTCTAGCCAAGGGTCTAAGCTGCAGAGGCAAGCACTCAGCCTTGAAGTTGGGCACTTCACACCAAAAACCACAGCTCTACGCAGACCTGTAAAAGCTTCAAGTAATTTACCAGCCAGCACCACAGCCCACAGCAGGGCAGGGACACAGCTAGTTCTGCAGGATGGCAGCCACTTGACTCACCAGCCCACCACCAGAACTTCTTCCCAGATGAAGTCACTACTCCCTCACCCAGTGCTGCTATAGATACAAGGTCATTTAAGATCTTACTGAGCCATCTGGAAGTCTTCAGGTGTCCAAAGCTATTGCAGCCTCTGCTCAAAGTGATCTCAGTCACTACCTGTGGGGACGAACTGCTGACACCAGTGCACTCACAGCAAAGATCAAACAGCTTGTCAGGCATTTGCATATCCAATCATCATTCCTCCCAAACAGCTTCATCTGATTGTATTTGCTTATTAGCTCAACCACACAGCAGAGACAAACGTCTTTTGCAGGGAGATGAACTCCCTGGCAAGCCTTCAAAACAGAGCAGCAACACTCATATTTGGTACGACAGACCCATCAGCCACAAGTCATATTTCTGAGGAAGCTCAGGTCATCAAGAACTCAGATTAGAACCAAGACAAGTCAATATCCCCAATTCCCAGAGCCTCCTCTAAAATGGTCAGCCCTGAAGCTATGGGTAGAGCTATCCAGTTTTATTTTGAACACAGCCAGTGAAAATCCCTTAGCAGCCCTTGGAAGTTTTCTTGTAGAGCAGTACATCAAACTGAGCTGACAAAACAACATCCATGAGGGTATTAAAATTTTTTACATATGTTCAAGCTACATTAATGCTAAAACTAGAAACCCAGCAGGGTTCAACACGCTCTTGTATCAAAAGTTACACAAGTCAAGAGCAGCTGCCCTTCAAAATGCTTCTCCCTCCACATGCTTTTATTGTTGCAGGTGGCAGTTCATTCTTTGGGCTCCCACACTGCCCTAAAGCACTACAGAGCTGGGCTGAACATTGCCGTTCACAGCCTCCACACTAAGGAAGATCTTCATCTGCCTTTGGGCAATGGTTACTTCTCCAATAACTTCAGAAAAAGACCAGCAAGTCAAGAGAGGTGATTCTGTCCCCTTACTCTGCTCTAGTCAGACCCCATCTGCATCCAGTTCTGGTATCCCCAGTGCAAGGGGAACATGAAATTGCTGGAGCAAGTCCAGAGGAGGCCACGAAGAGGATCCATGGGCTGCTATGAGGATAGGCTGAGGGAGCTGGGCTTGTTCAGCCTAGAAAAGACTCCAGGGGGACCATACGGCTGCCTTCTAGTACCTGAAGGGAACCTGCAGGGACGCTGCAGAGTGACTATCCCTAACTGTGTCTAGAGACAGGACAAGGAAGGATGGTTTGAAGCTGAGGGAGAGCACGGTTAGACAGGAGCTTAGGAAGAAGTTCTTCAGTTTGAGAGTGGTGAGATTCTGAAATGGGTTGCCCAGAGAGGCTGGGGATGTCCCCTCCCTGGAGGTGTTCAAGGCCAGGTTGGATAAAGCCTTGGGCAACTAAGACTAGTTGAGAAACGTCCCTGCCCATGGCAGGGAGGTTGGAGTAGGTGCTCTGAGGCCCCTTCCAACCTAGGCCATTCTGTTATTCTGTGAGGTCAGTGTGTGTAACACACCTGATGCCACCTGCCTCAGTGAGGCATCACTGCCACCCTTTAACTGTCTGTGCCACAGCTTTAACTCTTAGTTATCAAAAGGATGTCAGAAGTCTTATGCAAGTTCACCTCTAACACACTTGTTATCCTCTTAGGAGCCACTGAATGAAGTGCA
Source organism: Indicator indicator (assembly GCF_027791375.1). Taxonomy (NCBI): domain Eukaryota; kingdom Metazoa; phylum Chordata; class Aves; order Piciformes; family Indicatoridae; genus Indicator; species Indicator indicator. The sequence continues at coordinate 16,530,144 of NC_072035.1, forward strand.
AGTTAATGAATAACACAGTAGGAATTATTTCATTATCCCCATGGTGAAAGAGAGCCATTTAATTCCAAGCTATGATGTCAGGCTTGAGAAGCAGCCAGTGATACTCACTCAGGCTTCCACTGCTCAGTCAAGTGCTACACTAGCAGTGTTCCCAGTGAAAAGCTGCAGACTACCCTAGCATGAGGCAAAGCCACTGAGAGCAGTCCTACGGAGAGCTATAGCAGCAGCAAGGAACTGAAGCCTGTTAGTTTCCACAGAGGGGAGGACAGGAGGGGGAGATTTTCGGTACAGACCTTACACAGGTACAAATCAAGGCAGCAATAGCATGTCAGCTTGTCACACTTCCCTCTTGCCTCACCTCCACTTTGACAGCCTCAACCCCACTCCAATTTACACCTGTCTCTGCTATTACCCAAGTCAACCCATCTACTGAACTCCACCAGAAACCCAAAGCACATAGAGGAAAGTCTGAAGTGAGGTCTAGATTCTTCATCAATCTGTGGCATTCCTGTCTTCTGGCATCCAAGGCCACCTTGCTCCCACTTTTGGTTACACTACTGCTTTTCACTACAGAATGCCTTATGACTTCAAGTAGATGCTTCCCACCTGCTACACCATTTAGACACATGTCTACAGGACCAGTTGAGATCCACCTAAGTGTGCTAAAGGAGCTGGCACAATAGCTCACCAAGCCACTACTAATTTTTCAGCAGTCCTGGCTAAATGGTGAGGCCCAAGTGGACTGGAGGTTACCATTCATCTTCACTAATTGCTCAAAGCACAGGTATTTAAAATACAGTTCTAATTCCATGGCAGTGTCTGTAAAACAGTTCAGTAGGATGAACTACCAGCCACTGGCTTTGGAGCAAGTTTCTATCCTACTAGAAGGTTCTGAAGTGCTATGGAATGGCATCACCACCCAGCTCTGGCAGTGAATAGGCTCTCTCTGTAGGTGAAGAGAAGCAGCATGCAGGCTTCAGCCTGTGAGTCATCTCCAGGCAGGTGCTTCCTGACAAGCAGAAGGTCTGGAGGTGCTCATCCCACAGTTGGTGGCCATGCAGCCATCAGCTGATCTCAGAGCACACAGGAGAGCTGAGACCAATGCCTAAAGGTGAGCACAATGGCATGGAGTGAGAGCAGAATACTGGATCACTGTATCCAGTTTTGGGTTCCCCAAAGAGACAGGGATCTACTGGAGAGTCCAATGAGGCTATAAGGATGGTGAAAGGACCTGAACATTTCTCCTATGAAGAAAGACAGAGAAAGATAGGGATGTTGAGTCTGGAGAGAAGGTTGAGAGGGGACCTTATCCATGTCTATAAATACCTGAAGGGTGGGTATCAAGATGAAGGTGCCAGGCTCTTTTTGGTGGTACCCAGTAATAGGACAAGGAACAACAGGGATAAGCTGGAACCCAGGAAGTTCCACCTCAACAGGAGGAGAAACTTCTTTGGTGTGAGGGTGCTTGAGCAGGCTGCCCAGAGAGGTTGTAGAGTCTCATTCTCTGGAGACTTTCCAAACTTGCCTGGAGGTGTTCCTGTGTGACCTGCCCTGGGTGATCTTTGGCAGGGGGGATTGAACTGGATGATTCTATGATTTTATGATCCTTAATGCCATGTCCACACCAGCTGTACACAAAAACTACCCTAGAGACCTTAAAGGTTCTTCTAAACTAACAGAACTTGTGCCTCACCTCATGTCTTTATAAAGACTCCCATTCTATCACCTACAGAGCAGTTCCTATCTATTTCAGACACCCACAAGAGAGAAATGCTTGATTCAGCTGTGTGGTTCAGGGGAAGGACAGGACAATAACATCCAAGGGTCCTTTAATGCTGCAGTTTCCAGCTCAACATCTAGCCAGCATCACCAGAAGGAAGTAAAGCCTGTCATCCAGACTGCCTGTGGAAGCATCAGTAATTAAGAACACACAGCACATCACATTCTTTGGGGATAAACAGAAACAAACAAGCACTCAGACTGTCTGGACATTAACCTAACCAACTGCTGTTATCCTTTGCAGGAAACTGCAAATCTTCCTCAGCACCCAAGCTTTTTCATACTATCACACTGGCTTGGGTTGGAAGGCACCTTAAAGATCTTCTAGTTCCGCCCCCCCTGCCATAGGCAGGGACACCCTCTTCTACACCAGCTTGCTCAAGGCCTCCTCCAACCTGGCTTTCAACACCTCCAGAACTGGAGCCTCCACAACATCTCTGGGCAATCTCCAGTGCCTCACCACCCTCATGAGGAAGAATTTATTCCTAATTTTAAATCTAAATCCAGCCTCTTCTAGTTTGAAGCCATTGCCCCTTGTCATATCACTATGTCTTTGTCAATAGTCCCTCTCCAGCTCTCCGGTAGCTCCCTTCAAATACTAGAAGGCTGCTGAGGGTCTCCCCAGAGCCTTCTCTTCTCGGGGCTGAACAACCCCAGGTCTCTCAGACCAGCCTCACAGCAGAGAGGTTCCACTCTGCCCATCATTGTCGTAGCCTCCTCTAGTCCCAACTCCAACAGGTCCACATCCCTCTTGTGTTCCAGACAGCAGAGTTGGACCAGGTGGAGTCTCAGCAGAGCTGAGCAGAGGGGCAGAATCCCCTGCTTCCACCTGCTGCCCACACTGCTGTGGATCAGCCCAGGACATGATAGGTTTCAGGGCTATGAGAACAGATTGCTAGCTCATGTTGAGCTTCTCACCCCTTCGCACCTCAAAGTCATCCTCTACAGGGCTGCTCTCCATCCGTTCTCCACCCAGCCTGGATTTGTGCTTGGGATTTGCCCAACCCAGGTGCAGAACCTTGCACTTGGCTTTGCTGAACTTCATGAGGTTCACACAGGCCCACTTGTCCAGGTCCCCTTACATGAATCCTTCCCTGTAGTGTCAGCTGGACCACACAGCTTGGTGCTCTCACATCACCAACAAAGATGTTTAACTGCACTGGTCCCAGTAGCAAGCCCTGAGGACCACCATTTGTCACTGGTCTCTACCTAGCCATCAAGCCACTGACCATCAGTGAGGGTAATCAAGTATTTTGTCAGTATTCATAGCTGCTGAAATCACAGTCAGGCCTAATGTCATTCTAGTATAGCACAAATCTATTTTCTCAAAGCTTAAAAATTAAATCTAGCATTTCACTGCTTGAATTTTCTTGACCAGGAAGTTGCAATAATGCTCACTGCATTATGGATATTGGTTTGTTTTCCCAATATGATAACTCAACCAGTTCAATGCTTCTAGTTAATTATTATTATTGCTTAAAGTAAATGCCAACAGGAACCTGAAATGCACAAAATAAGTAGAAGGAAACCAAGATCAGCTACTTAAACTGAATGCTTCAGGATCACCTGCAAGTGTCAGGGGAATTCTCATAGAGAAGTTTAAAGCCCTCAGGACAGGAGCTTAAGAAAAATGGCCACATGAAAACTGTACAAGGAGGTGAAGACTCAGACTTTTTATGGAGCCTAAACACTTGGGATTAGCAATACAGAAAGTTTTATCATGATGTATAAAAAAAAGCACTAGAACCTGGATGCCATGTTTCCAGGATATTCTGGGATTTTCTCTGCATAAAGAAGCATGAATGATTCCCTGGAGAGTTCATCAAAGTCTGAGATCCTGGTTCTCTAGAGCTTCTTCTACATGGATCAAAACATAGCTTCAGTCACTCCTCTCATCCCCTTGAAGGAAAATAGATCCTGCATCCAGGATTTGATGGCAGGCAGCAGTAAGATTCATCCCTCTCACAGGATTATTTTACAGAAGGGCCACAAGTTGACAGAGAAGTTTCACTGACTTATGATTATGAGGTTGAAGTTGGAACTGTTCAAACAAGCCTCTCATTTGAAATATGCCAGTGTGAGGTGTTCAACCTATAAATGAAAGCCTTTGTACTTAGTGGAAATGACTTCTACAGAACAATGCACTTTAGTCAGCAAAAGCAGCATGCCAGGAGAATAAACGAACAGACAACTAGAAAGGGTGACTCAAGTGTCAGTCTTCCTGAGAGCAGCCAGGACAAAGTGCTTTTTGTTTCTGCTTCTGAGATCCTGACAAATCAAAAATAGATTAAATATGCTGTCAGACAAGCTTCTACCTCAGCCTGACACCTGATCTCATGGAAGAGATCTGCCAGTATTCAGGGAGTAACTTACACCAGAGCACACCCAGCAATGCATGCATTCTGTCTTCCCTTTCAGAACTTCACAGCAAATCACACCTGTCAGTAAGCTGACAGGAAACCATTATGTTTACAGTCAAGATACATAAAACCTCACAAATAGGAGCTAGAGGTCCTAACCTTTGACCTAAACAATTTGGAGAGGTGGGGCTGTGTGACCCTCATGAGGTTCAACAAGCCCAAGTGCAAGGTCCTGCACTTGGGTCATGGCAACCCCCAGTATCAATACAAGCTGGGGGATGAAGGGCTGGAGAGCAGCTCTGTGGAGAAGGACTTGAGGGTGAAAAGCTGGACATGAGCCAGCACCATGCTCTGACAGCCCAAAGTCAGCCATGTGGATCTCCAGCAGTGTGGGCAACAGGGGCAGGGAGGGGATTCTGCCCCTCTGCTGCGCTCTGCTGAGACCCCCCTGGGACAGCTCTGGAATCCTCAGCACAGACAGGGACCTGTTGGAGCAGGGCCAGAGGAGGCCACAGCAATGCTGGGAGGGCTGGAAGCCCTCTGCTGTGAGGCCAGGCTGAGAGAGTTGGGGTTGTTCACCATGGAGAAGGCTCCAGTGAGACCTTCTGAAGAACAAGGGGTGATGGTTTTGAACTGAAAGAGGGAAGATTTAGTGTAGTTATTAGGAAGAAATTCTTCACTGTGAGAGCAGTGAGAGCCTGGTCCAGGTTGTCCAGAGAGGTGGGAGATGCCCCATCCCTGGGACCATTTCAGGTCACATTGCTTGGGGCTCTGAGCAACCTGCTCTAGTTGCAGATGTCCCTGCTGACTGCAGGTGGGTTGGACTAAACGACCTTGAAAGGTCCTTTCTAACCTAAGCCATTGTACAGTTCTGACTGTACCGGTATTAAACAACAGGAAAACCAACATTTTAATCTTTTTTGAGCCAAGAGGAATAGCTGCTTGAGTACAGTTACCAGTGAAGGCTCAATGAAGGCTTTATCACCTCTAGGACCAGGCTCTGAAGTACATACATTTGTGTTTTGTACAGCTGTCATTTAACCTTCCTAAGTCCACCAGCATTACTTTTTGCAGCTCAGTGTCAACAGCCGTTACTGAACAACTTTCCAGTGTGAAGTTTCAGTGCGGTAGTTCTCACTACTGAAATGAACACAAAGCCACCTTAAGATCCACAAATCCAACCCCTCCCCCCCCCATAACCCACAAGGACTAAGAAAGTTTTATCTGTGGAAAGCACAGGAACATTTATCATGTAGCATATTAAAGCTTACCACAAATACTAAATAAACCCCAGCAATTCCACTGCTTCAGTTAACAATTAATAAAGCAGCTCTGAGAAAAAGGAATGCATCTGCTCCCACTTCCTACATAAATCTGGAACACAGCTCAAGTGGCACCACAGGCACACAACCCAGTGCCAGGCAGCAGCAGAGCTGCACCTTCTGCATGTGACATGTTAAAACTCAGTTTGAGATACAGAACCACTGCAGGAGCTGCATTTTAAGGAATAATCCAGCTGCCATTTCAGCAGTCAGACTTTACTGTTCAGAAGTTCAGCCCAAAAGCCAGCATCATGAGGCAGATAGCATCCTCAGCTCCAGTTGTATGATGCACAAAGCAGCCCTGTTAATCTGTATCTAACCTAGACCACACCACACGCGTTCAGCCTAGAGAAGACCACTGCAAGACAGCAACTTTAGGAGAAAAAGGAAAACTCCTTTGTTTTCACCTACAGACTCCAAGTACTACAGAAGCATTTGCTAAATGCTTTATTTGCAGCAGTGCTGCTGTGGAAGCACCGTATTAAAAATCCCTCTGAACTTGGCACTGGGCCTGCAAGTCAAATTCCAAAGATAAAATGCAATGACCCAACAATGAACCAAAGTTAAACTTGCAGTTTCTACCCCAAGTTTGTCTGCAAGAAACACTGTCACTTGTGACAAGGAGCTAAAATATTGGAACAAAGAGAAAGAACCACATTTGAGTTGTGATTAACTTAACTTACCTTAGTAACAATCCCACCAGCTCAGTACAAGCAACACTTCTGTGAAAACTTAACACCTAAGTGCAACAAAAATACTAAGAGAGGATGGAATTCAAGCCTACTGTTGACAAAAATTCTGCTACTTCTTCCCTTTGAAAATCCAGTGTGGCTGGAAAGTAGGGCAAAACTAACTAGAAAAGTTAGACAACTTCTTCCTTATTTTAGAACTGAAGCCTCAGACTCTTCCATTCAACCTACTTTGTTAACAATCACCTCATTTAAGATATTCCATATACCCATTATGTTATAGCATCCATACTCACAGATTAGTTTAAGTTGGAAGGAACCTTGAAGATCAACTAGTTCCAACCTCCCTGCCATGGGCAGGGACACCTCCCACTAGCCCAGGTTGCTCAAGGCCTCATCCACAATCTCCCTGGGCAACCTGTTGCAGCGTCTCACCACCTTACTATAAAGAATTTCTTTCTATCTCCAGTCTAAATCTCCCCTCCTCAAACTTCAATCCATTCCCTCTCATCCCATCACTATAAGCCCCTGCAAAAGGTCCCTTTCTGGCTTTTGTAGCCCCTTTCATGTACTGGAAGGCTGCTCTAAGGTCTCCTTAGAGCCATCTCTTCTTCAGGCTGCAGCCCCAACTCTCCCAGCCTGTCCGCATGCAGGAGGTGCTCCAACTCTCCAATCATAGTCACTCAGTCTAGTTTAACAATACAGTAGTATGGACTTTTTCCTATTCCTCCCCACAGCAAAATAAAGTAAAATAAAAAGTCTGTAAACTTGACAGCTACAATATAAAAACACCACTTCCAAGATAACATTAAGTCAGACATTGATCTCAGAAATATGTGGACAAATCTCCAGGATTTAGGAGCTGGTCTGCTTGTGAAATCCTAATTATGTGTTCAACACAAACAGAAGTGAAAAACCAAAAGGTTTAACAAGATTGGGACAGCTGTTTGATAGTTACAGATCACATTTCCTGCTGTTGAAGGAAAAACTCACCTACCCAGTAAGTTGAGTGGCACACACCTTGGTATTTCAATAACCAAGATCTAGAGATGTAGGCCATAGGTAAGCAGAAGCTAACTCTTTACACGACTGCAGGTTTTAACAGGATAAATTCTTACTCTGTAGTTGAAGAGTTTAAAGGTTACAAAAAGGTCTGTGTTGGAGGAACAGAGCAGCACCAGGCAATGAGCTTTGTGTAACGTGGCAAAGATGTCCTGAATTCTGGGTAGAGAGTGAGTTGTCACTCACAGCATGATCTACAGATCCCCAGGATTCACAACCTCCTCTTCCACATTCTCATCTGCAACAAATTATCTGCATGTTGTTTAAACTCTGAGTTCTGCTAAAGTGTTATTTAAAAAGTGTAATCAGGCAAGTATGATTTTTGAAGGGTCACAAGGAAAGCCGCCCTTCAGAAGTCAGCTAAAAGCAGCAGATTCCTCAGACAAGTTTCAAGTCATTTTATTTGTACCAACAAGTACAACCTCAGTTAAGTGAAATCCTTCACCAATACTCAGCATAAAGTCACTTAGAGAAGAACAGCATGGCCAGGCCTTGGTGGTTGAGGCCCCTTCTCTGGAAATATTCAAAGTGAGGCTCCACAAGGCCCTGGGCAACCTGATCTAGGGGAAGATGTCCCTGCTGACTGTGAGGAGGTCAGACTAGATGATCTCTGGAGCTCCCTTCCAGCCCAGGCCATTCTATGATTCTAACTGCTGTTGAAATACAGTGCTGACTGCCTTGTCTTTTGCAAACATGGATGCACCAAGCTGTTCTATCACAAGTCTCTCCGCTCAGCTCAACGAGCCTCTTCTGAATTGGCCCCAGGTAATCCTTCACCCTTTGCATTTTAGTGAACTACAAATAGTCAAGCAGCTCCTATGAGTGCCAGTCCCACACAGGGACTTTGTTCTTCCAAGTTTTTCAAACATCAGGCTTGAACTTGTAGCCAACAGGTGCTCCAACACTAGTTTGTGGTTCACTGTTCATCAATTCATGGCAGCTCAAAAGCTGACCTTTTAGAAGCAGTAAAAAACATCCTGAACCACAAGTGTGCTTCATGGCAACACCTCTGGACTCCTCAAAAATCTTTCCAGGAAGAAACACACTGAGACTCTCCAACCTACCTGAACACACTTGAGTGTTCCCTGCATCTGCAGAAGCAGCTGCAACACTCCAAAGCTAGCCTGGAAATTCAAACTAGCTCCAGGAATTCTTTAATTGTCTTGGCAAGTGTCTGCATAAAAATTGTGGAGTTCAAGCATATAAATCAGTTTTTGGAGGGTTTTTTGACATTGGACCTTTCTTGAAACTGTGAGCTTCACAGCCTACCTGCTTACTTCTGACATGGTAGATCTTGCACAAAAATCTTAAGTCCCTTCTTGCCCTTTTCATGACATAAGTCACTTAAGACAACTTCTTGACAAGGCATGTTTTAGCTTACCACTCCTTGCCTTTGGTAAGTTTGAGTTGCAAACATATGAAAGTCAACAGGCTCTTAAAATGGGAATTACAGGGACTATGCTAGTAAAGGGATAGAGAAAAGAAACAACTCTATGACCTGTGTGTCAGCAGCATGGGCCTGAAGTGTGAACTTCAGGTCTAAGGATGAGATTTAGTGTATTTCAAAGACATACAATGAGTGATCAGTACTAATCCTGGTCCACCTTCCCCAAATTTCCAGTATTCAGGATTATGGCCCCTTGGAACTATGTTTAGGATCCTTTGTGTATATGTTGTTTGAATGCACCAATGTCCTGGAATTAGTATTTGTGCCTACTGTGAAGTGTTTTAAAGTTCCTTTAGTTACTATATGCATCAGTTGATACACCAATATTACTGATCTGCAGCAGGTTTTAAGATTCTCATTCATGGGTAGCAAGTGTTCATAGAATCATGGAACACTAGGGGTTAGAAAGGACCTCTAGAGATCATCCAGTCCAACCCCCTGTCAAAGCAGGACCACCCAGGGGAGGTCACATAGGAACACGTCCAGGTGGGTTTTCAAGACCTCCAGAGAAGGAAACCCCACAACTATTCCGGGCAGCCTGCTCTAGGGCTCTGTCACCCTCACAGTAAAAAAAGTTTTCTCATGTTGAGATGGAATTTCCTGTGTTTGAGTTTACATCCATTGCCCCTCATCCTATTACTGGAGATCACTGAAAAGAGACTGGCTCCACCCTGAGAGCCACCCCTCAGGTATTTGCAGACATGAGATGACTACAAACTGATTTTGTTGGAAGAATCAGAGAAACCAGTCACAGGTATCATAAATACATTAAAATTGAAAGGAGATGAGGTAGATGCAATTTTGGGGCTATTAAGTATGTTCAAGTACATGAGGCTTAGGCCTAGCAGGTCTCTAACTTGAATACCAAACAATTTGGGTCTAGGAGCAAGAAGTGGGATAGAAGCAAAGGAACTGCATACAGCAAGGCCTGGTCAGACAGCCAGCACCCCTGTGGGAGCAGTGGGCCAGTCTCAGCAGCTGTACATGCAGCTAAAGCAGTTCAGAAAGCTGGACAAGAGCTTGAAATAGTAATATTTAGAAAAATGAGCTACAGGGCACAGCAACATGCAGCTTCCTCTGCAGTGAGCTGCCAAACTGTTCCCCCCACAGCCAGAGGAAATCAACTTGTCTTATGCAAGAGGAAAAGTCTCATACTTCAGTGCTGAATGAGAAGGTGGCGGTCTGAGGGATGATGCAATGGCACTATTAATTTTAATGGGACTGCTCTGGGTGTGACCCTCAGAAGGGACAGGAGCATCTGACCTCAAACCTTGTACAAACAGCTTGTTAAAAAACTAATCTTAAAAAAATGAGAGCAAGAAATCACTCTGATTGTCCGGGTTACACCGATCTTGCACTTGTCAAATCAAGTAAAATCCTGTCACCCTATGTCCACAGCTCCCCTGGCTGAGTCTTCCTGGGTGGGTGTGAACACCACACCCACTCAGACCAGTGATAGTCATGAACCTAACTACTCTTCATGGGTGAGCATCACATCAGGTAGGTTTCAAGATTACTTCCTACTCCAACTTGATTACAACAGCAGGTTTGGCTTTCTTTTTTCTAGGTGAATTAAAGAATTCACATCATCCTTAGATCCTTCCACTGTTCAGTTACCACCAGCCTTTCAAGAGGTTATAGCATGAAGTCTGTGCAACAAAAACACTGCAGAGGAGTTAGAGTGACTTAGCAATCCAAAGTTACACAGCTCCTAAGCCAACCTACTAGTCAACACTTGCAAAGCCAAAGATAATTTGCCTGGAGTAATGAGCTAAGTATAGAGGTACCACGAGTAGAGCTCCCCAATTACTTCTGCATTTCTTTCAATGTGAGTGAAAAAGCTCAGGAAGAAGCAGGCTCCAGCTACTCCAAGCAAAGCAACCTTGCACTTAACATCCCAAATCTTGCAAAAGCAGCATCAGAAGTCAAGATCAGCATCATTTAAATCACTGGAGTTTTTACCATCTGCAGATCATGAGCACATTTCAGCATTTTAGGGAATCCTATTCTATTTTAGAAAACCCCAACAATATGCTCACCTTGTCCAGTCCTCTCAATACATGATTATTTATCAGCTGCTCATTGGGTATTAGCATTCACCCTGTCATTTTAAAGCTAAAATCCCCAGTCTGACCTGTGGATGACATTTTGGTTCTAGCTCCTAAAGCCTGCAGAGCCATACTGGGGGAAAAGCAACATGACAGTAACCAGCCATGTTGGTACCATCATGCAGCTGTACAAGAAGTTATTTTCTGAAATTATCTGTTAATTATTTTTTTCTTTAAAAATCACAGAAGAGATTTGGTGGGAAAAGACCTTTAAGATTGAGTCCAACCATTCTCTAACTTTACCAAGTCTGGTGCTAACCCACATCCCTCAGCACCACATCTCTGCATCTTTTAAACCCCTCCAGGGATGGGGATTCATTACCTCCCTGGGGAGCCTGTTCCAGTCTTTCAGAACCCTTTCAACGAAAAAGCATCTTCTAACCTCCAACCTAAACCTCCTCTGGTGTAACTTGAGGCCTTTAACAAGTATGAGTATTTTAAGAGTATTACCTACACTGCCATATATGCACTGATGGCCACATGTTCACAGATACTGAAAGACAGACCTGAGATTAGCTGTGCCACAAGTCCCCCTGTAAGGAAGTCTCCATACAAACATTCTAAGATGTGGTTTGAGCATTTGTAGGTACACTGAACATCCAGGTGTATTATTGTTACACTGAAGTTGTAGTCCTCTTTAGCATAAACTAGGAGTTTTAGAGAAGTCTGATTTCCTTACAAGTCTGACCAAACACTCCCCTTTGGTTTTGCCAGAACACAATCCAGCAACAAAGAATTGAACTCTTCAAGGAAGATCTCCCAAACTGAAAATTTCCATGTGGCTTCTCTGCAGCCCCAGTTTACTCATCTGTTATGCAGAGGGATGCTCTGCAGCAGAGAAATACACTAACCAAACACCTCCAAATCATGTGATACTCATGCTTGAGTCTGAAGGGATTAAGAGATTCCAGTCCAGAGTAAAAGAAAACAAGCAAGCTATTGTATTCTGCATTAGAAAACAACCATGCCTTGATCATAATCCATCAGGCAAACCTACAGGGAAAGCCTAACAGACTTCAAAACATTTACCTTCTTCCATCTTCCTTCTCCCTCAGAGTTCAAGATTTTTCCCAAAGTGCAAAAAGGTGCATTCTTTTCAAAGTTACTCAAAGAAAGGTTCACTGAACATAGACAAAAGATGATAATTTAATTATAATGGGTATCCAACCAGAATATAAAGCCTTGTTCATAGCAAATTCCTGCTACCAGCACTGAGAGAAACAAATGAAGAATCTAAACACTCAGATGGACTCATGACTAGTCTGCCCACCAATCTCATACAACAAGAACACTTAATTGTGAAGATGAGTTCTTGTTTTATAAGGACTAATCACTAATTTGATGAAAAAGCTTATCCATTCTAAAAAACATGCACAGTTCTTACATGGAAAGAAGTAAAAGGTCCACAGGCAGAGGCCATAAGCTTGCAAGTTTATATTAAGTACACTTCACCTGCTTCCAGTTCCATTTATTAAAGGAAAATTATCAAAACCTAGAAATGCCATCTGCTAGACATCTTAGGCTTCTCACATCAGACATTCAGCAACACCTACACTTACAGTAACATTTGTTCTCAGAAGTAAAGGAAGAAAGGCAACCTCAAAGTGAACAATAAAAAAAAAAAAATAAATCAAAGCCTAGGTGGTCACACCACTCAGGAAAAGTGTTTCTGTTCCAGTCAGAGCACAGCAAGCTTTGACTGCAGAATGAACACAGCAGGGTCCTCACATTAATTTTCAAGCAAAGCTGCTCTATGAGTTTTCTTCTCATAGCATCTCATTTTGGCTCTTTTTTTATCAGTTGATAGACCAGTATTTTAAAAGCTGCAGAGAACCCACAGAACAGTCGAAGTCAGCTTTGGTAACAGCAGTTTTGAAAGTTAGAGAAGACGCCGGAGGCAAGTAAGACCAGGGACAGTTTTCAGCTGAAAGGAATCCAGACCTAGGTCTGCAAATGTCTCAAAGCAAACATCCTATCAAGGATGCAACAAACAGTGTAATTACCTACAGCAGAACTTCACGGCATCTCATTTTATCTCTTGATTAGGTTTAAATGCCAGCAATTACAAGCTTACAGATAGCAATGCAAGTAAAGCTTTTGCAGGTACACATCTAGGTGAACTACAGCTACAAAAGTTGAAATCAGACAGCCACAGCAGCTACCTTACTGCCTTCCCTGATCTACTTGCAGAGAAAACAAGGAGAGACAGGCTGCTGCTCCCCTCCTAACTACCAGAGAGGAATCCACTTTCCACCAACTCTAAATCTAGCTTCAACAACTTTGTGAGCAGCTTCAGACTTAAACTCATCTTGAAAGCATGTAGTGGTTGCTTAAGAATGGTTAGACAGTGCTTAATACTTAATCACCTAATATTTATGCTGATTGGGTGATTCTAACATCTCTGTACAACAAAATTGAGGCTTCACTTCAAAAGCACGGAAAGTTATCTTACATCTGTAAGACATTAAAGGTTTTAGGATTCTGCATTTGTGAGCAGTTGAAGTAGGTGCAAATAAATTATTCCAAATCTCCCTAGGTGCTCAGTCCTTTTGCTACCCGTTCCTTCGTTCATCTTTGAATTCCACTCAACCCTTCAGTTTCAGCTACAATTTCTAGCAACTGAACAACCGGAATCCAAGTTCTAGTAATCATCCCTTGGTCTATGAGCTGCTAAACTGTAGGTGACAGAAAGACTCAAGGAAATATCTCGGTTTCCATCTGTTTTCTGGAATCCTCTACCAGCTGTACAGAAAGCTCCCTAAAATAAAGAATCCTACCCATGCAGAACTAACCTCAGAGAAGGTGAGGAGTCATACTCCCAGTACTTGAAAGGCTCATGATCCACATCACCCCTACATGAAAGTCTACTGTCAGAGGTGAGCTAGGGAGATAGCAAACACCCCGCAGGCAAGCCCTGACTTTGCTCCTCTCTACTGGCAGTCAGAAAACCAAGCAAGTGCATCTTGTCTTCATAGACTCACTTTAACCCAGGCCTTTCAGCATGCAGACAGGCATTCCTGCTCTCCCATCACAGGTGGCTAGGGCCAGCTTCCCCCATACCTCCCCTCCACAGGGAGAGAAACCAGGGAATAGTCTGGTTCTGTTAAGAGCCTGCCCCTTCCTGGCTGATACAGGAGTCAAAGCCTTCTTTTCAAGGCAGAGGGAAAGAGAAACTGTTTTTATTTCTTCCTGGAGCTCTGTCCTTTCAGGTAGTGCTACAGAATTAATGCTTTGATTATAGCCCTACTTTCCAGTCCCAAAGTTGGAGAAGCAAATGAGGCCCACAAAAGGGCAGAGAACTGTTCTAACAGTGTTTCTATAAATGTCTACAGCAGTGCATAAAACTCCAGTATTTGAAAGAAAACCTACAAAGACTTAATTATAGCAATGCAGTATTCTCCTTGACAAAACCAACTTGAAGTGTGTTATTTGTGCTCATACTGACTATATATTCTAGAAATTTAACCTCAGAGTACCAGAACAATCAGAAGTACTTTTAAAGGGACTATTAGACTTGCATCACACAGGCACTCCAGCTCAAGATACCCATTTAAAGCTATTTTATTGCCAGAATTCTGTTGAAGCATGATGTATAGCTTCTCACTGCTTTTGCCTGAGGAAAAAAACAAAAACAAACTTTTCCCACTCTTGAACCAGTAAGAACAACCTCAAACAAAAGAGCCCTTGGTAGATACCATATTCACAGTATGGAAAAGCATACACAGGTAATAAGTTACTTTGACAATACTGTTTCCTTCAAAAGTAGGAAGCTCGCCTGAAACTCTTTTCCAGTTCTTTTCCCAGCTAAACAAAGTAGGACCTGAGAGGAGAGAGACTGCACATCTGCTAGATGCAGTCCCAGCAAAGAACTCCAGTTCTTAAGTTAAACCACAACAAAAATACTCAAAATATCCAACATTCCCCCAGTATGCTCAGCCCTGAGTTACCAATTCTCTGCAACTCTAGATCCATGCACCTGCAGAACTGCCCCAGCTCAAGAACCCAAGGCTTAGATCCTGCTTTGACATCACAGTACCCCATGGGTAGGCTGCTCAGCCCAGGACTTCTAGGGGATCTCCTTCTGTTTGCAGTAAAGTACATTAAAATTGATTGCACCTGTAAGTTAAAAAGCAACCACAGTTTCTCATTTTAAAGCTCTGCTAGAGGATAAAAAGATAACACTCCTAAGAGCTTTGACATTCATGAGCTTGCCCATGAAACAGAAGAGCTTTCCAGCCATCCTCAGACTAGAGGCTTCTGTAGTCTCCCTAGAAGCACACACCAGTCACTGCACCAGAGAAGACTGTGGAGAAGCCCTGTCCAACCCTGAGGAAATTGTCACTGCAGAACATATGGGAGTGACTAGATTAGGATCAAACGGAGGGGAGCATAGAACATACAGCTTGAGATCAACATACACTGCAAGAAAAACAGAGTTAAATACCAAAGTTCAAGTGGCAGAACACATCTCTCCTACAGATATTCATTCCCTTCCATCTAGGCCATGCTCTGGCAGTCTAGAGGCTCATGGCAGCCTGCCTTGCCATCCAACCTCAAAAGACCAAGCGATTGAGTATTCCCCATTACATCTCTCACTACAAACATACACCAGTCAGGGTGGTGGTTGTGTTCTGACTGTCCTTCTAAAATCCCAGCTCCTCCTAAGTAGCCATGGACCAACACCAAGTTCCTGATTTGATTCTAACTTCAAGCTAATTCCATGGGTGACAGGATGATTCTACAAACTAAGCTCAGGCTTCACAGCAGGAACCAGTTCTAATGCTTCACCAGAAACAATTATTTCCAGCTTTAACACCCCTAAGGAGGAACCAGCTCCTGAAGTACTCTGTTGCCCCAGTACTTCCAGTTACCAGCTTAACTTACAGTCACATTCATGTGTCAGACCACCTGCTCCTTTCTGAACTGTAAAGATAGAGGTGTTTGAGAAGATGAACCAAGGCTAGGAATCAGCAATTGCATTTTAAGCTAAGCCTTTCAAACCTCATCTTTCTGATAGACATCAGTGACTCCAGAAATAGCCTATCCACCCCAATTAACATTCCAGAACGCTTTTCACTTTGCTTTTCCCCCCCAACTCACCTTGCATGATGTGGCCTGCCCTTCCAAGCCTCTTTCACCCTGCAACTCCCTCTTGCTCTGACCAGCGGGGCCTGACTAGAGGCCACAGTGGGATAAAACATTACCTTCTGGAATCTCTACAGCCAGCTGGTGTTCACCTCCTCCACACCACTGCCAGAAACCATTAATCAGACCAGGGGAAGAACAGGTCTGGGCTACTCACACTCCAGCTTACAATTAAATTTCTAGTGTCTGAAGCACATTCTGTCAGCCCTTGAATTGCTCACCCCAGAATGAGAGGACAAAATCTTGGCTATTTGTTATTGACTACACTCTGAATAATGACAGTTGCCATCAAATGATGCTGCAGTCTGTGACCTTTGCCCATTCCATAAGCAGCAGACAAGAACTTGACCCATACACCAGTCCTTCAACATAGGATTAATTCACTCAAGATAAAAGCTGCAATGTATTAGGAGCTGAGGTTTTCAATTCTTCACTTGGCATAGCAAATCTCAGTAAAGCCAGTATTTCAAACTCCTGAAATAGCACTAGCTTCACTTTAGGTCTTTCATGCAATCTACTCAATCACCACGAGATTCTGAAGCACCAGAATTCAGATTTTACCAATCCAGCTAATTCACAAGGATTACAGCATGAACTGAGCATTAAGGATATTCCTGAACTTCTCCTGGCAGCATGGGAAAGTCATGGCACCAATACCTAGAAGAGGTGAAATTACAAATCACAAAGGTCATTTCTCAAGGAGTTAAAACCCTGTATAGGGTTTTATCTGCCCTAACAGGCAGACCTTTACACCACCAGCTATTCAAGCTAGAGGCAAATGCAGAATAATTGCACTTGAAGACTTTGACAATTTAGTACTTGGAAGCTTATTTTGGAAGAAACAACTTGTATGAGTTATAATAGTTTGATTCAGGCAATGATAGCAACCACCAAACAAGGGCATATTCAAGCATCTGGACTTTTCATTCTGGTTTACACTATTTGATAGTCACTAATGCACTACATTGAGTCACGTGCTCTGGAAGGCACCATCCATATCAAGTAGAAGAGCCCTATCTCATTACATCCAGTTACACATTCCAGTGGGAAGCTACCAGGGCAGGAACGACCATCACATCCCCTTGACCTCTGCAGGTGAAAAGATCTCACACCTTCAGCTGGATGCTAACCTAGCTCTTCCAATTCACTCCAGTGACAATTCCTTCTCCCCTGCTGCAGCAGCCCTCTCTGTTACTCCAGCCTAACAACAGCCTTACAACAGCCTTCTGTTTAAGTTACTTCTTTTTCACAGGTTAATCGCCAGCAGAGCATTGCACAGCCATGTTCCTCCTACTCTTGAAAGGCTGACAACATACTTCCCTCCACCATCCTGGGCTGCATGTAGGTGGAATGAGCTGAGAGAAAATATTGTATCCTCTATCTTCAAGAGGTTGGACATGCTCCATCTCCAGCTCCTCCAGCCACAGATGTCCATTTTTATGGAAAAACAAATGATAGCTTACCAAGCTGACCTATTCCACCTACTTGCTATCATTTGGGGGTTGCACAGCAGATTACTCAAGCAGGTTAACACTGATAGTTTCATAATTTCTAGCGTAGTTACTCTAATTAAGAGTATCTTGGAGTGATACCTCTAACACTGCCAGGAGGAAAACTGAGCTTGACTTTCAATATATCACTCCTACAATTTGAGCCAGGACAAAAGTACCTTTTAGTGCAATCATTCAAAAGCCTCACTGCTCAACATCTCTTTCTGCACATTTGTCCCTCCCCAAGCGTCAAAGCAGGCATACAGAAACACTTGTCACTGAAACAGTTCACCACCCCATGCCCCACCTTTGCTTATCTGCAGAAAGTTTCAACACTTCAGAGTTCACAGCATTTCCTGTACTGTGAAAGAAAGCACTTTTCCTATCCCCCAAAACCACTGTAATCAGTAGCAGCTGAAGCAATGCATGTATCAGATGTCAGCCTCCTACCGTCATGTTATCTACAAGGACCCCTTCATAAAACCTCCTTCAATTGCACCAAAAAAAAAAAAAAGTTGATTTTCAAATACTACAGCTTTAGTAGCAGACAAGAGGCACCTCGACTCCAATGCTTGGCACATGACTGCTATTACCAGAAACCTGCTGTAGTTCCTTCAGGCACACCACTGTCCCTTCCCAATGGGCTCACCTAGGCATTTAAACATAGCTTTATATTCACCATAAAGGCCAGGTGTACAACTACACTGACCTATCCAACATGATTCACTGGACAAGCTGTCTTCTAAAACAGAGTCTTACTACACATGGTTACCTGGGCTCATCACACAAGAAAACAAAGGCAAGAAGCACACAGAAGAGGAGTACCTATCAGTCTTGAAGTCTGCAAGAGTTACAAGCTGATATTTTCTAGTGAGGAAAGTGTGCATCAAAAGGAAAGAAATCAGTTACCTACACAGAGAGATGTGAAAGAACACAAACTCTCTCATCTTTTGATAAAACAACATTCCCTTAAAGAATGAACAGAAATGGAACAACCTCAATGTTGGGGGGGGAGGAGGGGTGAGGAGCAAAACATTACTTACCAGAGAAGGGCAACATCTGCTCAGATACCATCAAAAGAACAGGACTGTTAAGAGGAACACGGGGAAGAGGCACAATTAGAGCCCCCAAACTAAGGGAATAAAAAGCCTTAACAAGTCTCACTTACAAACGGAATGAGGGGTTTTGGCCCCACGCACGTGACAGCTGAACACCTCTGACACTAGGGCCAGGGCAGCAGAAGCCGAGCACTGCTGGCAGTGGCATGAGGCGATCCCTCAGCTCGGCTCCACGGGCAGCAAGGAGACGGCCACCCCCGCGGGACGGACAAGGAGGCGGCTGGCGCTGGGTAAGGCCCACCGACCACGGCCACCCTCAGCGAGCAGCCCACCCTCCCCCGACTCGCAGCCTCATCGCGAAGGGACGCGCCCTCACCCCGCGGCAGGCCAGCTCCGTCGCCCGGCCCGGCATCCCTACCCGCCCGGGGAGAAGGAGGAGGCCGCGGTGCCGGCCGAACGCCCCAGCCCGCCGCCGCCTCCTCCCACCTAAGAGCGGAACTGAAACAGAGCAAAAGGAACCGGCGGCAGATGCCCACCGCCGCCGCCCCCCACCCCGCGGGACACGGGGGCGTGCCAGGCCGCGGCCCCGCAGCTGACAGCCCGGCCACCCTCCTCCAGGCCCCAGCCCGGCAGGCCGGCCCACCTCCTCCCCCCGCAGCAAAGACACCGGGGGGGAGCCCGGACTCCTCCACCGGCTCCTTACCGTGGGGCAGGGCATGGCGCGGAGCCCCCACACCCCCTCCAGGGGCGCGGCCTCCTGCCTAGGCCGGGGTCACTGGGCTCCGGGCTGCCTCCGCCGCCTCTCACAGCCACAACAACATGGCGGCCGCACGGGATGCGGGCACGGCGAGGCCAAGCGCGCACCCGACACCGCCTCCTCCGCCCCCCTCCGCTCCCCTCTCCGCGGGGCGTGGCCGGGCGCGCGGCGCTCCCGCCCTCCGCCACCGCCTGGCTGAGGGGTCTGGCGCTGCCTGCCGCGCTCCGGGGGCGGTCGCGGGATATTGCCTCACCACTGCCCGTTCTCGCCAGGCCCAAAGCCCGGCAGCGGTTCCTCCACAGCCTCTCGACAGAGCAGGTTAGCTCGTCCTCTTTTTATAGCCCTCTGGGGGTGCTTAGCAGCCCGCAGCTAGCTGAGGCCCTGAGCCCGGTACAATACGAGGGTACCAGAGAAGGTTTTGCGGCCACCTCGGCCAGCCTGCGAGGAAGGTGGAGGAAGGCTGGCTGGTGAGGGGGGTTTGGGAAGCCGAGGAGCTCTGTCCGCACCCCGCAGCCCTGAGATCCTCTATAGGAGCCCTCCAAAGCCCAGGTGTCCCTTGGAGAAACGCCCTGTCTGGCTATAAAAGCCGCTTTTGTACGTAAGGTCTTCTGGCCTATGTTTTCCTCCTTTGCTCTGGTGCCATTCAGCTCAGCTGTAAGAACATGTGTGGCCCCATGCCATCAGGAGAAGCACCGTCCAAGACACCTTGAGCAGCCCGCAGCTCCTAGAACATGAGGTAATGGAGAGCAGGGAGCCAACACCAGGCATGACAGCCAAAATACACACAGGAATTGAGAGAGAAATGATAAAAGGGATGTGAGCGTTAAGCAACAGAAAGGCACAAGAAAGCTTGAGAGGCAAATGGCAGCAGTGTCAGAGGGAGCAGGGTACTGTTGGCAAGAAGAGTCGCGGCCTGCAAAATGAAGCTTTAACTGAGCTTTGTGCAACCCGGTTCCTTTTCAGCAGCAAGATTTATGTCTGGGTTTTGTTGCAACTGTGATGGATCATTAATGCTTTATTTTTATACATATCTTTAATTTACAATGCTGTATGTAGGTCAGGTTGTACTTTTGAGAGAGATTTTCACCTGCTGCTCATGTTTGCCTTGATCTGAAATGAAACGCTTGCTTGCAAGTGACTATAAAATGCAGTCCTAAATTAACCACAGGACTCTCCCTCTGAGTCCAAGGCTAGTCATTGTAACAGATGGACTTCAGTCTGTCATTAAGTCAGGTTTAAGCTAGAAGAAGTATTAATGTTTGGAGAGAACAATGGGAAATACAGAATCCCACCTCTTTAAACTCAGCTACAAGTCACACAGTGAGTTGTGTTCTAGTTTCACTCCCTTGGTCAGGGACAGTAAACATTTGAAAGGAAGTTAATCAGCCCCTCTAAAGAGATTTTTTTTCCAACAACAAGCCATCATCTGAATGCAAATGTGATCTGAAAGTCAATATGTACCTTTAGAGGAATTTTGGAAGAAATACAGGTAACTGAAGGGAAAAACAGGATTCCTGGCCTGTTTGTACCCAAAAGCAATGAAAAACTGTCCAGCCAGTGTAGCTGTACCTGAAGAGGATGTCTGTTGACAGCGTTAGCAAGCAGAATTTGAATTTTGAAGGGCCCCTATTTAAATGGTAGTCTTTTGCAGTATGCCTGGACATAGATCAAATTTGGCCTACTTCAGGAAGCTGAATCCTGGAGACACAGGGCTTTTGGACAGCAGAACCTGCTGGCTGCTCCATCTGTTCTTTAACAAGGGGGAACTAGCCAGAGTGCCATCCCTGTGACAGGAAAAGCTGTGTGCTTCCAGCTGCTTATTTCAGTGACACCACTTGTCTCCTTTGGCATTGTCTTTACCAATACAGTTAAACACCTTGCATGGAGGCTTTCTGATGTTCTGAGTTTCACCATTGTGTGTTCCAGTCATATATTTCAACAAGTATTTGGTATGGCCCCGTGTTAAAGGACTCCAGATGGACACAGGTGACAAGTGGTGTCTCCCAAGGGTCTGCACTGGGACCAGTGCTGTTCAATACCTTCATCAATGATATCAATGGTGAGCTTGAGGGCACTCTCAGCAAACTTGCTGTTGACACCAAGCTGAGTGGTATGGTTGATAAGTCTGAAGGACAGGATGGGTGCCATCTGGAGGGACCTGGACAGGCTGGAGAAGTGGGCTGAGGAGAATCTCATGAGGTTCAATAAGGCAAAGTGCAAGGTCCTTCACCTAGGTTGGGGCACCTCACTTTGAGTGCTGTGTCCAGCTCTGGAGCCCTCAAGACAGGAAAGACATGGACCTGAAGAAGAGGGTCCAAAGGAGGGCCACGAAAATGATCAGGGGGATGGAGCATCTCTGCTACAAGGACAGACTGAGGGAGCTGGCGTTGTTCAGCCTGGAGAAGAGAAGGCTCTGGGGAGACCTCGGAGCTGCCGTCCGGTACCTGAAGGGGGCTACAAGAAGGCTGCTGAGGAACTTTTTCCAGAAGCCTGCAGTGATAGAATGAGAGGCAATGGTTTGAAATTAGAGAAGAGGAGATTTAGATTGGATGTTAGGAACAAGTTCTTTAGCATGAGGGTGGTGCAACACAGGAACAGGTTGCCCAGGGAGATAATTGAGGCTCCATCCCTGGAGATATTCAAGGTCAGGCTTGACAAGGCTCTGAGCAACCTGACCTAGTGGAGGATCTCCCTGCTCACTGGAAGGAGCTTGGACTAGATGAGCTTTGGAGGACCCCTCCAACCCAAATCTCTCTATGATTCTATGATTCTGTGACTTTTCCCTCTATTTTCTATGATGACTGAGGTAAAGGATGACAGATAATGATAATCATTTTATGGAAATGGAAATTATTATACCCAAAGGGAGGGCAGGGCCTGGGAGAACCTGACGTGCAGCTCAGGGAACAAGGTGTTCCCAAGCCCTGCAGTTCTGATGGTCCTGGAACATATTCCTCACTCGTCCAGTGCAAAGTGTTTAAGTTGTCAGGCTGAGGGTGGTAACAAACTGCCAAGGAAGCACTTGATGTTTTTAAGCAGGAGGAAGAAAAACAATCCAGACGTTTAGACACTTGCTAATCTCACCTCAAGAACATTAAAACCTTAGAGAAAAACATAAAGGGAAAAGTAGCTGAGGACAGAAAAGTAGACAATAGAGTGAAAATGCAACACAGCTTTGCATTTAGCTCAGATTATACCATTTATGATTGTTTTCCAGACAATGCATGTGTAATAGGTTTAATCTAACTGGATTTATTAAGATACTAATCACTGGATTTATTAGGATACTAAATACTGGATTTATTAAGATACTAAAAACAATGCTAATGACAAAAGTTCATCAGGGGAGATGCTTGGCAGAGGACAGTAGCTTGAGTGAAAACATAGATTATGAAGGTGGAGCTGAACTCCTTAAAAATCGAACAGTTCATCTTGAATGTAGGAATTTCCTTCTAAACATGAGGAGGAGCTTTATGTTGAGGGTGGTACAGCACTGGAACAGGCTGCCCAGGGAAGTGGTGGAGTCTCCATCTCTAGAGTCATTCCAAACCCACCTGGATGCTGTCCTATGCAACCTGCTCTGGCAGGGGGGTTGGACTAGATGATCTCCAGAGGTCCCTTCCAACCCCTACCATTCTGTGATTACTTGGAGGCTACCAGCAGGTTAAAAACTTATCTAATAAATTAATGGAGAGCACATCCATTAAAAAACAAACAAACAAACAAACAAAAAAAAAAAAAAACCCAACCAACCCACAACTACATACTAAAGGCAGGAAAGTCACTTCAAGCATATCCAGTGTGGCCAGCAGGTCAAAGGAGGTTCGCCTACCCCTCTGCAGTTCTAGGATCCCCAGTTCAAAACAGAGAGGGAACTACTGGAGAGAGTCCAGTGGAGGCTACAAAGATGCTGAGAGGCCTGGAGCATCTCTGTGAGAAGGAAAGGCTGAGGGCCTTGGGGCTGTTGAGCCTGGAGAAGAGCAGCCTGAGAGGGCTTCTGATCAATGCTGATCGAGAGCTAAAGGGTGGGGGGCAAGAGAATGGGGCCAGACTCTGGTCAGTGATGCTCAGGAACAGGATAACTCAGGTGCTCCCATCTGAAGAAAAGGAAAAACTTATTTGGTGTGAGGGTGCTGGAGGCCTGGAGCAGACTGCCCAGAGAGGTTGTGGAGTCTCCTTCTCTGGAGAGATTCCAAACCCACCTGGTCATTGTGAACGTGAGCAAGCTGCTGTGGGTGCCCCTGCTTTAGAAGTGGGGTTGGGCTGAATGATTTCCAGAGGTCCTTTCCAACCCCCACCGTGCTGGGATTCTGTGATCTACATGTGGATGCACAGGGAGGGCAAAGGGAGAGAGCAGAAAGAGGCTCTGGTGCTCTCCCAAAAGAGCATCTCTGAGTTCCCCTCTCAGACCCAGAGCTGGAGCACAGGCACCTGGGCTGGCCCAGCAGGGTGTGTCTTGTGTTCTTTTGATCTTGCACAATATTTTTCAGCGAGGCCATGGAACAAAAGGTAGGAGTAAGCTGATGGCATCTGGCGATGGCATCAGGTTGGGAGGTAGCAGCAGCGCAGAGGGAACATCTGTGTGGCTGAAAGAGCTGGATAACACGGAGTGCCAGCAGGCTGGAAATGGGATGAAATTTAATAGTGGAAGGTACAAGGTCACACATTTGGGAATTGCTAACTAAAATCTCTGCTGCATGCTGGAAGCTCACCATTTGGAAATGACAGCAGAAGAGAACAATCTGTGTGTATTTGCTGCTCTTGAGATGACTGCAAACTCCGAGGCTGAAGCAGGTCTGACAGAAAGAACATCTCAGTGGAGATACTTCCAGAAGGGGAAGATGTTGATGCTGTTACAGAAAGCTCTGCTGCAGCCTTTCCTGGAATTACACATGCAGCTCTGGTCGCTTTTAATCAAGGGAGACAAACTTCAAATGTGACTGGAGAAAAATTACAGGGTAATCCTGATTTTTTTTTTTTTTTAATTAGGTAAGGACCTTGCAATCATTTGTTTAGCCAAAAATCCTGAATGTTGAGAAGGGCTGCAGTTGTTCTCTGTGAAACTTCAGGGAGTAAACACAGTGGTAAACACCTCCCTTAAGAGCAAGGGCGATGTAAGTGTGAGGGAAAACAAGTATCAGATGGCTAGGAAGAGTCTGGCCTGAAACATGAGAACACAGGAGCTTCAACAGCTTGGATCCTGAGGCTCTGGGTCACCCTTCATAGAGCTGCCTTACCCTGATGCAGTTGCCACCAACAGCTGAGAACAGACCCTGAAGATCCAATGAGTTCTTTCCAAACCTCTTTTACTACTTGAGACACTGCTGCTGAGTTACTACTTGATTTCTCGTGGAAAGAAAAGAGATAACTGATGTGGAAAGGTATTCTGCAATCACCAGCCAAATACCATTTGATTGACTGGCTGTGTTCAGCAAGGACATGTCTAAGATCTGCACATGGTCATGGTGGAGGCTGACATATCTTGTTCTGGGTCACCCCATCCCAATTCCTCAAACCACCTTCGCACCAAGGTCAGCACTGGGTGTCCACCCTGTGAGATGGAATCCTGCAGGGCTCTGCACTGGGCACAGCAAGAAATGGCAAAGCCAGATGGGTGTCAGGTCCTTCCCTGCCCCCATCACCAACTTTAGTACGCTTCACTTTGTCATCCAAACAGCCTAACTGGGGCTCTCTGGACTGTTTTGTTATGATGAAGACTGATGGTAAGGTCAGCTATGTCTGAGGAACAACAAACACACCAATTCCTGATGCTGGAAGAACAGGCAGATCATGAAACACAAGGTTGTTCCCTTTCTCAGGAATCCTGACTGGCCTTTTTGGCCAGTTTTCTCCCAAAAAGCATCTCCATCCTTTCTCCGTTTTTAGTTTTGTATCTTGTACCTCACTTTGATGGTTTACTCATTTCACTCACTTTTCGTCAATGCCTGAACAGAATGCTGTGCCCAGCCCCATCTGGCCACTCTATTTACACTGTGTTCCTCATTCTTGTAGGTACTTGTCAAGGGTCAGGGCTGAGCTGACCACCTGATGAGTGCCAGCGGGTCTCCATGAACCCCTCTGCTTTCCCAAAGGGAAGAGAACGGGAAGAAGGGAGAGAGACTCATAGAGTGGAAAAGTAACTGAACCAGCTGGGATGGAAAAAAGAACAATCCAATGGAATAGAGACAAAGAGACAAACCAATATCCAACCCAACCCCTGATGGCAATGAGGGCACCATTGTCACTACTGGTGCTGGGGTCAGGCACTGGGGAAGTCCTGGACTGGATCGAAGTGGCAGATGGGACCCTGATTCAGGAGCTGGATTCAGGAACTGGATTCATAGAAGAGAAACATAGAATTGTTTCAGTTGGAAAAGACATCTAAGATCGAGTCCAACTGTCAACACCACCATGGCCACTAAACCATGTCCCAGAGTACCACAGTGACTCTACCACCTCACTGGGCAACCTGTTCCAATTCCTGACTGCTCTTGCAGCAAAGATATTTTTCCTAATATTCAATCTAAACCTCTGCTGGTGCAGTTTAGGGAACACAGAGATTGGGATGGAAGGCAGAAGGAACAGAGTCATCCTCAGATGCTGTCCATTGAAGAACAGGCTTGACCCTGGTGATCCCTCAGTTTGCTCCTGAAGATGCTGTCCATGGGATGGAATCCCCTGTGGGTCAGTTTAGGGTCACCTGTCCTGGCCACTCCTCCCTGCAGATGCCACCTCTGACTTACTGCACCCCAATGTGGGGCAAAGGATGACCTTGGTCTGCACCCCAAACCTTGGCAGTAACTCTGACTATCACACCAGTAACTCTAAGCAGCCACTGTCTGTGCAGACATGCCCTAAACTTCAGAAAGTGCCTCCCTGAGCAGAGCCTGAGCTGGGAAGTCAAATCACTGAACAGAGTTGGTTCTGGTTCAACTCAAACCAGGAGAGTGCTTCCGTTCTTCCTGCTCCCATCAAACATGCACTCATGTCATTGTTCCTTTAATCCCAACTGCAAGCAGTGAGGACAGCAGGATCACCACCCCTGATTAAAGTGAGAGGCACCCACTCTGCCAGTGATCCTGATGGGGTCCAAAATCCAGATGCTCTGACCCATTCTCTTGATGAGGAGATGAATAATTTGAAGACAATGACATTTTTCAGACATACGAATTGCTCAGGTCAGAACATTCTTCAACAGTCTAATTTTAGGACTTTAAAACAGGACTTGTAATAGCCCTGTTTTAAACCATGACGTGCTGTCAGTGTCACCTGGCTCAGATGAAGCTGGCACAATGGAGATGTCTACATTTCAAGGTGATTATGCAGGACTGATCAAATACAAAGATCTGAGGGACTCTCAGAACAAGTTCTGTGGAACAGCTACAGCGTTTTTGAGCAAATCCTGAAGACAGCTTTAGGAGCAGTGTTTGTGGATGGGAGCACAGCTGTCTGGAGTGTCTGGCTCTGCAGGTGCAGGGGAGCTTGTTGGCACATAAGGACCCAGAGAAAGCTGCAGGCATCAATAATAGGGGCCTGGAGCATCTCTGTGAGGAGGAAAGGCTGAGAGACCTGGGGGTGTTGAGCCTGAAAAGCAGCCTGAGAGGGGATCTGGTCAATTCTCAGCAACAGCTAGAGGGTGGAGAGCAAAAAGATGGGGCCAGACTCTTGTCAGTGATGCCAAGCAACAGGAAAAGGGGCAATCAGCACAGAAGATTCCATCTGAACATGAGAAAAAACCTGTTTGGTGTGGGAGTGCTGGAGCCCTGGAGCAGGCAGCCCAGAGACATTGTGGAGTCTCCTTCCCTGGAGAGATTCTGAACCCAGCTGGCCATTGTGATCCTGGGCAAGCTGCTGTAGCTGACCCAGCTTTAAGAGAGGGGTTGGACTGGATGATCTCCGGAGGTCCCTTCCAACACCCATCATGCCAGGATTGATTCTGGGATACTGAGGATACACTAGCAGTTCAGTGCAAGCAGAAGGTTCATGGAATCACAGAATTGTTTAGGTTGGAAAAGACCTTTAAAATCATTGTGTCCAACAGTTAACCATGTTTGGAAGTCTTGGTTTATGTCTGCTTATGTTATTTTCTTAAAAAGACTAATCCATATTGTTTGCGCAGTGAGCTAAAAATAAGTTAAATGTTCAAAGCATTTTATGCTGAACATGTCTCCTCTTTGGAGAAGTTAACAGACACCACTTTGAGCTGTGTCATGTGCTGTGTTGCTACAACAATCCTGCCTGAAAAATGTTTTTAAGAATAGAATCATAGAAGCATTTTGGTTGGAAGAGACCTTGAAGGTCATCGAGTCCAACTGTTAACCCAGCACTGCCAGGTCACCACTAAGCCGTGTCCTTCAGCACCACGTCCACACAGATTGAATGTCTTTGGAAGCGATGGTCCTTCAGGGTTTCCTGTGTCTATAAGCAGAACCTGGGTAACCTGCTGTCTTCAAACCCTCTGTGATGTCCTTCTGCAGAACAAGAGGGTACAGCCAGCCATTGCTTGGTCTGTGTATTAGGAAGAATCATAGAATCCTAGAATGGAAGGGACCTCAGAGATCATCTACTCCACCCTCCCTGCCACAGGCAGGGACACCTCTCAACTAGAGTTGGGTGCTCAAGGTCTCATACAGCCTGGCCTTGAACACCTCCAGGGAGGGGACATCCACAACCTGTCTGGGCAACCCATTCCAGAGTCTTACCACCATCATATGGAAAAAAAATCTTCCTAAGCTCTAAACCAACTCTCCCTCAGCTTCAAACCATTCCCCCTTGCCCTGTCTCTAGATACCCTCATAAAAGTCATTCTGATTCAGCTTTCCTGTAGCTACGTTCCCTTCAGCTATTGGAAGGCAATTCTGAGGTCCTTGCAGAGCCCTCTCTTCTCCATGCTGAACAACCCCAGCTCCCTCAGCCTATCCTCATAGCAGAGGTGCTCCAGCCCTTGGATCATCTTTTTGGCCTCCTCTGGACTCACTCCAGTGGTTCAATGTCCTTCTTATGGTGGGGACACCAGAACTGGCTGCAGTATTTGAAGAAGGTCCCCTGTCCCAGTAACCACTGAGGCTCTGTGCTGGTAGGAAGCAAACAGCTGTTTTCTGCAACTGCTCAGAAGTGAAGCAGATATTGTAACCAGCCCCCAGAACATAACTTGGGACTCTGAGGTGGAACTGGAGAAAGTTGCAAGGAAACCTGGGTGCTGTTCAGGAAGCAGAATGAATTATGGCAGCACTGGTGACAGACTGCTGGGACAAACGCTGACCTCCAGTTCCTGGGGTCACTCCAGTGTTTCAGTCCTCCTCTTGATGCTTTCTGAAATTCAGGGGCTGCTTTTGTGTCTCATCACCAGCTGGGTCAGGGGTGTTGTTACCACACCAATGAAGTCAAGGAAATCACTGGTGTCTGTCCAACCTTGACAGCACTGCTAGGACCAAGGGTTTGACTTGGGACATCTGGTCCTCTGCACTGTTAGACTCAGTGCTGAACAGCTTCCTCCTGCTCATGAATCACCCTAGGGAAAGATCCTTTTTTTATAATCTCCTTTTCCACAAGCTTGTGTTGGGACAAGTACTTCACTTGTGATCTGATCAGTAGGTTCAGAGAGCTAAGGATCAAACCTTGGAAGAGGGATTTTTCATCAGAGCCTGCAAGCTGTTCCTAGTGTTTCACTTCACCTGTGCAAGAGGGACTTCAGATCCCTGTGCTGCCAGGGTTGGAACCTGGGAGTCCTAGTAAGATTCCGTATTTGTCACGAGGTGTTAAAGGTCTCTGGTGCGTTGTACACAAGGGAATAGATGTAATTGTAGTTTGCCAGATTAATTTGTATGAATGAAGTGTGTACATACAATGATCTGGCATGGTTAGATTATCCTGCTGTAGAGAAGGCTCCACGGAGATCTTGGGGCTGCATTTCAGTATCTGAAAAGGACCTACAGGAAGGCTGAGGAGGGACTGTATAGAAGGGCTTGTAGCAATAGGATGAGGGGCAATGGTTTGAAACTGGAGCAGGGCAGATTTAGGTTGGACATCAGGAGGAAGTTCTGCACAGTGAGAATGGTGAAGTACTGGAACGGGTTGCCCAGAGATGTGGTGGAGGCCCTGTCCCTGGAGACATTCGAGATCAGCCTTGATGTGGCCCTGTGCAGCCTACTGGAGGTGTCCCTGCTGAGTGCAGGGGGGATTGGACAAGATGCCGTTTGAGAGTCTCTTCCAACCCAATGCAATCTGTGTTCTGTGTTACATATCCATAGTATCACCAGAGTTTCAGGTGTGCTTTAGGAAATCAAATGGGTCATACACAATCAGGTGGGTAACTAAAAATTACCCCAAAAAGAGGAATATGATTCAAACCAGCTCGATGACAGATCTGAAGCCCACTGAGTCACTCGGAGCCTTGCCAGCAGCGCTCTGGAGGAAGGCTGGCAAAGGAGGGAGAACAAGCAGATGCCTGTGTGAGGGAATCGTGTTTCAGCTGCCAAACGTGATCCTCTGCTGAACAATCAGAGCAAAACTGGGGTCTGACATTGCTGCTAGGGCTTGGTTCTGGCAAGTTGTTCTCCACAGTGTGCTGGTGCCAAGGCTGCAGTCCGAGGGCCTGGCTTGTGTTATGATGTTTAAGAAACAGAAATAATGACTATTTCAGGTAAAAATTAGTCATTCAAAAGGTATGGCAAAGGAATGGTGAAAATGGCAGGTTCTGGACAACTTGTTGTGACATTTAAGGTGTAAATCAGTAGTACCCTGCCTGATGTGGAGCAGCAGAGCCCATCCATGCTCTTCTGCCAGGGAGGATGAGTCGGTGTGTAAATGAGGAGGTGTTGGCCAGGACATGGCTGGGGAGCAGCAGTGAGCAGCTGGCTTCTCTGTGATACTGTGGGACCCTTGGCTCCCTGCTCCTCTCCTGCAGGGTCATAGCATCTGCCAGGGCTCAGTCAGGGGATGGAGACCTGCAGCCTCCTACAGCCCCATTCCTGCTGAGCACATGACAGGCCATGCGCAGTTCCTATTTCGGGCTGCTTCACCATGTAAACCTGGACTCAGGCCCGGGTTTTGGAGGAGATCCCTGTGTTCAGGGCAGAGAACTGAGACACTTCAGAGCACCCAAACCGGTGACGCTTGGATGTGTCCATCCCCCACAGCGTCCTTCTATCATGCCCCATTCCTGGGGCTTCCACATGATCTAAGTGTGACCAACCCGATCCATTCTTCCTTGCACTGATGCCTGTATTAATTGGCAATAATTAAACTTGTCCTGCAGAGCCAAACTGTCACTCACAGTGACGTCCTTATGAGCACTGAGAAACCAAAGCCGAGGGAACCGAGGAGGGGGCTCTGTGGATTCTGGGCCTGGGTGTCCCCACCGGGACCCTGCCCAGGTATCACCCCCGTATGTTATTAAGTTCTTCTCTAAAAAAGGTGATTATTGAATTAACTAATTTTCTCCCAAAGGACAAACCCCAGCCGGGCAGACAGACACTTCCCTCATGGCACAACGGTGTGGCTGTAACTAATGACAAACGCACAGCTGTAGCTCGGCCTGGGCGGGAGGAGCGGCATTTTGGGATGAAAGCCGCCTCCTTGGTGACTCCCGCTCCTGTCCCTCAGACCCGGCCCCAGACCTGGCGCCGAACCCCTTCGGGCCAAAGGGAAACTGCCGATGCTGGGGACGGGCGGGCGGGCAGCAGGACCCAGCGGGGCGGGCAGTGGGAGCGGGAGGGACCGCTAGGCTCCGCCCATGCCGGGCACTTCCGCTCTGCATCGGAAGCGTCCTGTGCCCGCGGAAGCGTGGTGCCGGCGGGGACGTGGCTGCCCGGTAACGGGGCTTGGGCGCTGTGGCGGGGTGCTGTGGGGCTGGCACAGGAAGTAGATGGCTGCGGCCGGTCAGGGTAACGTGGCCTGTAGCAGTGGTGTCACTGGCTTAAAGTGCGACAGGGCTTGGCTTAACTGGTATGGGCTAGAGAGAGCGGCTTGCTGAGCTGGCACGGCTAGAGCGAGGGGGCCGCAGGACGCGGAGCCGGTAGAAGCAGCTGCGAGGGTGGTGGACCGGAGGTGGGTAACGGGGCCTGGGGCTGTGGTGGTGGCTGGGGGTTGTTGAAGCACGGGCATAACAGGGCTTGTAGCTGTGGTGGTGGCTGAGGGGGTGATCGGGGTGGGGGGATAACGGCGATTGGGGCTGTGGGAGTGTTTGGGGTTGTGGGAATGTTTGGGGTTGTAGTGGCTGGGCCTGGTGGGGTGGTGGTGACGGGAGACTGGGTGGCATATGGGGACGATGGTGTGAAGGAGGTGTGGGCAGAGCTGGGTTTGGTGTCTGCCTTGGGAATATTGAGGTGTACAGTGAGGGTGCTGTTGTTAGATAGCTGGAGCCCTGGAGCAGGCTGCCCAGAGAGGCGGTGGAGTCTCCTCTGGAGAGATTCCAAACCCACGTGGACATTGTGATCATGGGCAAGCTGTTGTGGGCAATTCTGCTTTAGTAGGGGTGTTTTTCTGGCACAAAAGTCTGGTTCTTTGTGTTTGTCAGAGCTGTTTGGCTCCTACGCTGTGTACCCAAAATCACAGAATGTGGAAAATTAATCCTGTAGCTTAGACCAAAGCTCTTGGATGCAAAAGCATGAGAGAGTTCTGGGGAATGCTTCTCTGTGCTGAGGATATTCTATACTATTCTCCAGATGAATAAGATTTTGGCCAGGGGGCCAGTCTCTTCCAAGCTGTTTTTAATCTGGACTGGAGGTTTTGATGCTTGGCAGGCTTGAAATGGGACACTTGACATGTTTTTCCTTGTTGCAAACACGCTTTTCTGTGTGCAGTTTGCAGAATGACTCCAGAGATTTTAAGAGCCAAATAAAACAGATGACAAGAGCTGAGAAGCAGCTTGACTTGTTCTGCTGAAAAGTTTTGGGTTGCCTTTCCCCCCCCCCAAAGACATTATCATAAAAATTTTAACTCGATTTCCTAAGCTTTAAACTCTCTTTGAAAGGCATCATGATTTCAAATTTTCTGAGCTGTGCCTATTGGCATTGTCCTGCTCATATTTTATTTTTTATTTGAACTTTAAAATATTAGATGACATGATTCTTGTGTAAATTCAAAGGAAACAAATTCCCTGGAACTGAAAATGTTACATTTTTTTCCACTTGTTCTCTAAACTCTGATCTTCCTTCTGAGTCAGTTTTGTTCAGCTGCAGACATTCGTAAAATCATAGAATGGTTTGGGTTGGAAGAGACCTTCAAGACCATCTGGTTCCAACCCCCTGCCATGAGCAGGGGCACCTTCCACTAGCCCAGGTCACTCAAGGCTTCATCCAATCTGACCTTCTACACCTTCAGGGAGAGGACATCCATGACCTCCCTGGGCAAGCTGTTCCAGTGTTTCACCACTCTCACTCTAAAGAATTTGGTCCTAACCTCCAGTCTCAATCTGCTCTCTTCAAGATTCAATCCATTCCCTCTCATCCTGTAACTACAAGCCCTTGTCAAAAGTCCTTCCCCATCTCTTCTGTAGCCCCCTCAGGTACTGGAAGGCCACTATATGGTCTCTCTGGAGCCTTCTCCAGGCTGAACAGCCCCACCTGTCTCAGCCTGTTCCCATAGGGGAGGTTTTTTAGCCATCTGATTATCTTATGGCCTACTCTGGACCCTCTCAAGCAGGTCCTTTTCATGCCCTGCCAGTGAGCACACCAGAAGGGCACAAAAAGTTGGGAGGGGACACAGCCAGGACAGCTGACCCCAACGAGCCAAAGGGCTATTCCAAACCATAGGACATCATGTCTGGTATCTAAACTGGGGGGGGGAAAGATGGCTGGAGTCTGCTGCTCAGGAGCTGGCCGGTCATTGGTCAATGAGTGTTAAGCAGTTGTGCTCGGCATCACTTGTTCTGTGTGTTCTGGTTATTTTCTTAGTATTGTTATTACAATAATGAGGATAGGCTGAGGGAGTTGGGGTTGTTCAGCCTGGAGAAGACTCCAGGGGGACCTTAGAGCTTCCTTCCAATGCCAGAGGGATCCTACAGAAGGCTGCAGAGGGACTTTTCCTAGGGGTTTCTAGAGACAGGATAAGGGGAATGGTGTGAAGCTGAGGGAGAGCAGGATTAGACTGGACCTTAGGAAGAAGTTCTTCAGTAGGAGGGTGGTGAGACTCTGGAGTGGGTTGCCCAGAGAGGTTGTGAATGTCCCCTCCCTGGAGGTGTTCAAGGCCAGACTGGATGAGGCCTTGAGCATCCAAGTCTAGTTGAGAGGTGTCCCTGCCTATGGCAGGGAGGTTGGAGTAGATGATCTCTGAGGCCTTTCCCATTCTAGGATTCTATCATTATTTATTTTTATCCTTTTCCCTCCTATTAAAGTGCCTCTATCTCAAGCCATGTGTTTTAATTTTTTCCTCCCATTCTCTCCCCCATTCCACTGTGGCTGAGCAGTGAGTAAGTGGCTGCAAGGGGCTTAGCTGCTGGCTGCAGTGAAGCCACATTGAGGAGCAGGGATGAAGGTACAGGACTGTGTTACAGGTTTCTCCTGTGCAGCTGGCTCTGGGGTGTTCCCTTGCAGCTTGGTGTTTGGGTGGTGTATAAATATCTGTGCTGGTTTGGGGCCAGACAGATCATCTCTTGCCCCGAAAGGGACAAAAGAATGAGACTCACACAAACGGATTGGAGAGTGATGGAAAGTTTAAATGGAAAAGCAATTGGTGAAGCTACAGAGAACTACAAACTACAAAGCATAGTGACAAAGAGTATCCCAAAGTGTACAGAACCCCCCACAGAATTCCCAAAGGCTTCCCAATCCTTCCCTTCTTCCCACCTGAGGGTAAACCCAACCCCCCCAGGGCTCTTTCTTCCCCCTCCCGCTGCTAGGCAAGTCTCAGGCTGGCCAGGTCTGAGACTGCCCCCCCCTCCATTCTCCTCCTGGCATTAGGCCTAGACAGGCCTAAGAGGCCTTGAGGATACTCCCCCGGCATTACCTGATAAGAGAGGACATCTCCCAGGGGAGCAGAGAGGGAAGAAAGAGGAAGAGAATGACTCTGCAGATGGCCTTATAGGGCGCAGGATTTATGGGTAGAAATACGCCGTTTCCTGTGTCCACCCCTATTGGGTGAGCACCCAGGACACCAGAGGTGTATCTCATGTAGCAGTGGCAGGGGGCACCCAGCCTAAACTGCCACATTAGCTTTGCAGAAATGTACTTCCACTGTGTTACAGTGAGGCTGGAGCCTCTTTTGTTCTGGTTTTGGTTGACCGACCTTGTAAAATGTGTCCTGTGCTGCTTTTGTGTTTGTGTGATGAAGACAGGAGCGAGTCATGACGATGCCAGCATTGCCCCTGGATGAGCTCCAGCTGACAGAGAGAGATCCCAGGACTGGGAAGCTGAGAACTTTACCAGCACTGGTGAGCTGTGTTTTTCCTGAAAGCCAAACAAGACCTTTAATAAGTAATTGTCTTCCCTTGAGGCCTGAGCTAAAGTGCCCCTTGGTCCAGGTTATGATGAAATGTGGTTGGCTTGCCTGTCAAAGGCATTTGGTTTGTGTTTCAGTGCGTTGGGGATCTTCTCAATGCTGATCAATAGCTAAAGGGCAGGGGGCAAGAGGATGGGGCCAGATTCTTCTCAGTGGTGGCCAAGGACAGGACAAAGGGCACTGGGGACAAACTGGAACTCAGGAGGTTCCATCTGAACATGAGGAACAACTTGTTTGGTGTGAGGGCGCTGGAGCCCTGGAGCAGGCTGCCTAGAATGGTTGTGGGGTCTTCTTGTCTGGAGAGCTTCCAAACCCCCCTGGCCATTGTGAGGCTGAGCAAGCTGCTGTGGGTGCCCCTGCTGTAGCAGAGGGGTTGGACTGAATGATCTCCAGATGTCCTTCCAGTCCCCACCATGCTGGGATTCTGTGACCTGCTACTGGCTCATGAGGAGGTTTACCCTGGGCATACAGACACGTGGGCTCCTCAACATGATTCTCATTGTAGGGTGGGAGCATTTGGGTAAAGCCTGTTCAGTAACCCTTGGGAAGGGCAGTGAAATGTTTCATCTCTGTCTTTGGTGGCCATGTCAGTTTGACTTAGTGCAGTGTTGTGCAAGAACCACTCAGGAGGAAAAAGAGAGAGTGCAGGCCATGTTTCAGAAGCATGACATGAAGCTGTTGCTGTTTGTTTGGGAGGTGTGGGAGGACTGCTTTGCAAGCCTTTTGGTTAAGAGACTGCAAGGAGCAACATCTACCAAATTATGAAGGTCTGAAAAGCTTGCTGATAAATAAAGATATAAACCCACTGCTCTGCTGCCTTGAAAGGTCAGAAAATGTGAAGTTACCAGGGAACTGAATGTCCACTTGTGTTACTGTGAGTTTGTGTTGGCTTCCTAACATTCAGTGAGCAGAGCAAATGGTAACTGGGTGTTCCTGTCACCTGCTCTGTAATTTTAAGACAGTGTTTTGGCTTTCTGCAGCACCCAGAAATCAAAGCAGATCGGTCTTTTGTGCTGTACAGACCACCCCCTCTTACCAGAGACCCTGCTTTGGTGGAAGAGTTCCTGGAGCGAGCAAAATTCATTGCAGATGACCTCAACTGGCTTCTGGCTTTGCCCCATGAGAAATTTTGGTGCCAGGTAATAATTGTTTTATGGATATTGAAGGTAATAATTGTTTTATGGATATTGAAGAAAAGGCAGAAACAATCTAGGTGCTTGGTGGAGCTACCAACTTGAAATTTTTTCCATGAAGACTCAAATATGCTTATTATGGCACAGATGTGTTTATGACTCATGAGGTCATTTGTCAAGCATTTGAATTTTGATTACTGCACCTTAGAGTGCAAAGTCTTATTTCCCCGTGGATTTGCAGTGTGGATTTGAAGAGTTTGCTTGTATCATACAATCCTGGAATCATTAGGGTTGGAAAAGACCTTTTAAGATCACAGAGTCCAGCCTTAACCCAGCTACCATGACCACTAAACTGTATCCTGAAGCACCACATCTGCAGCTTCTTGAACACTTCCAGGGATGGTGATTCTGCCACCTCCCTGGGCAGCCTGTTCCAACCTCTCATCATTCTCTCAGGAAAGAAATTCTTCCTAATCTCCAACCTAACCCTCCTCTGGCACACCCTGAGGCCATTTCCTCTCATCCTGTCACTGGTTACTTGGGAGACCAACCCCTGCTTCACTCCAACCTCCTTTCAGGGAGCTGTAGACAGCAATGAAGCTTCCCCTCAGCCTCCTCCAGACTAAACAACCCCATCTCCCTCAGACACAGCTCATACCACGCCCTCCAAACCCCTCCCCAGCCTCGCTGCTTTTCTCTGGACACCCTCCAGCCCCTCAATGTCTTTCCTGTACTGTGGTGCCCAGAACTGAACCCAGTGCTCAAGCTGTGACCTCACCAGTGCCCACGACAGGGGCACCATCACTTCCCTGCTCCTGCTGGCCACACTATTACTGATCCAGGCCAGGATGCCATTGGCCTTCTTGGCCACCTGGGCACAGGCTGGCTCACGTTCAGCCCTCCACCAGCACCCCCAGGTCCTTTTCCAGTGAGCTGCTTTCCAGCCACCCTGCCCCAAGCCTGGAGTGTTGCTTGGGGTTGTTGTGACCCAAGTGCAGGACCCAGCTCTTGAGGCTTTTTGAACCTCATCCCATCGATCCAACCTGGCCAGATCCCTTTGCAGATCCTTCCTACCCTCCAGTAGATCAACACTGCCGCTCAATTTAGTGTCACCTGGAAACTTGCTGAGGGTGCACTCGATCCTTTCATCCAAACCATTGGTATGTGAAGCATGTGAATCCTTTTAGCACTCTGGGAAGTTTTGAATTGCTAGATGTGAATTCCCCTGGGCACAGGTGAATTTAAATTCACAAGTGCCCCTGGGCAGGTGTGACATTCCCTTCTTCCTTCTCTTTCCTTGGGCAAGGTCATATTTGATGAGACACTTCAGAAGTGTCTGGACTCCTACCTGTGCCATGCCCCACGCAAGTTTGATGCCTCTCTGGATTGCCAGCCAGAGGTGAATGAGATGCAGAAATGCCTTCACCAGAGTGTCTTCCTGACCTTCCTCAGGATGTCCACACACAAGGAGTCCAAGGTAAACATTTCCTTGCCTTGCAGGTGCTCCAGGCTTTGTTTCTTAGGAATAAAGACAACTGGGGAGCTTAATCCTGATTCTTACTGGTGTGCCCAGCAGCGTTCCTCTCCCTGGGCATGTTTATCAACCTCCATGTGCAGATGATAACCACTCAGAGCTGAGATACCTGAGCTATGCAGTGATTCTGCAGGAAGGGGATCCAGGCAGCCAGCTAAGTAATAGCAAGTTAGCCACATGTGATGGTGTGAGAAAGGCTGGGAGAGAGGACAGAGCCAGTTGGCCTTTGTACAGCTGCATGGACAGAGGGTGGCTGCAGAGGGACTTTTCCTAAGGATGTCTAGAGACGTGACAAGGGGGGGTGGTTTGAAGCTGAGGGAGAGCAGGGTTAGACTGGAGCTTAGGAAGAAGTTCTTCAGTAGGAGGGTAGCGAGACTCTGGAATGGGTTGCCCAGAGAGGTTGTGAATGTCCCCTCCCTGGAGGTGTTTAAGTCCAGATTGGATGAGGTCTTGAGCATCCAAGTCTAGTTGAGAGGTGTCCCTCCCCATGGCAGGGAGGTTGGAGTAGATGGTCTTTGAGGTCCCTTCCAAGCTAAGCTGTTCTAGGATTCTTCAGGCTGCCTGCAGCTGAGCATTTGCTCCCTCAGTGCCTCTTCCCCTGTGCAGTGATCTGTGCTGGTATTTGGCTCTCCTTGAACTTTCCCCAAGTTCTGGGCACACAAGGAACTGGCTCTAAATTACTGTTTTCTTGGCACCTTAATTGAAAGCCAAGCCCTAATTGTGGGAGTGCAGCTCCCATCAGGAGCCCTGGAATTTTCACGAGGCCTTTGGGTAGGATGAGGGAGGCACCTTGTGTGGTAGCAATTGCTCCCTTGATACTCTCATTGGTCTGTGATGTGTTGTTTAGTGGTGTATTGATTCTCTTCATTGTCACAATGCTGTCATTCAGGACTTTTGGAGTGGAAGTTGGAGGACTGGGACAGGAACAGGTAGAAGGAATGCTGGAGCCTGCCACTGGCACCGCTTCAGCAGAAGTACTCAGACACCTCTATGGTGTCTTTCATTCCAGAATCTGATTAAATCTTACCACTCCAGTGAGGCAGACAAGCATTCAAACCCATTTTATAGTTGAGTAATTTGAAGAGAATTAATAGTCTGTTGTCGTGCAGGCAGTCAGCAGGAGTTCTAGAAACTGAACCTGGCCAGCATAAAGCCCTGGCCCTCTGCTTTAGCAGGGAAATGTGTGTGCTGCCTTTCACTGGGAGTGAAAACATTTGCTGTCATGGGCAAATGTGTCTTCTGAAAATCCAAAATCACCTTTTGTTTGTTTCTCAGTGTCAAAGGTGATGGAATCTTTGTCATCTAGACCTTTAGAAGAAATTCCTTCAGTGTTATGACTCCAGGATTTTGACAGAGTGTTCTAGCAGTCAGGGCACAGAGCTGCAGCTCATAGAATCACAGACTGGTTTGGGTTGGAAGGGACCTTTCAAGGTCATCCAGTCCAACCCCCCTGCAGTCAGCAGGGACATCTGCAACTAGAGCAGGTTGCTCAGAGCCCCAGACAACCTGACCTTCAATAGTTCCAGGGATGGGGCATCTCCCACCTCTCTGGGCAACGTGGGCTGGGATCTCAGCACCCTCAGTGTCAAACATTTTTCCTTCTCTCCAGACTAAATCTTCCTGCTTTGGTTTCAAACCATCAGCCCTTGTCCTGTCACAACATACCCTGCTCAAAAGTCTATCCCCAATTTTCTGTGCTGAAAGGCCACCAGAAGGTCTCAGCCTGACCTCAGAGTATGGGGCTACCAGCCCTCTCAATCCCTGGGATTTCTGCCTCCTTGTCACTGATGCAGTCATCTTCAGTGCCTTGATTCTGCTCTCCCAGGGTACCAATGCCCTCAGGCTTTGATTTCATGGTATTCTCTCAATGTCAGAGCCACTTAAGCTGTTCCTGTGCCTGGCTGCTCTTTCCTGCCCCTGAGCTGAGGCACTCCTGTGTCTGCTCAGCTGGTCATTTGGCCATGTCTTGAGCCAGTCTGGGAGCAGAATGAACTGTAGGGAGCTTTTTGTTTGCCCTTTTAGGTGGGTTGATTCCCTTCATGGTGCAGCCTGACCCTGTGAGTGGTGCAAGGCTGGTGGGGTGGATGCTGTGACCTGCACAGCTGGTGACAGTGACAAGCAGCTGGGAACATGCTGCTGTAGGGCTCTGCAGGAGAAACGTGAGCAGAGCTGCTGCCTTCTGTGAAACAAAATGTGAAACACACCTTGGGGAGATGTTGGGGAGGTGTCATGAAATCATAGAATTGGGTTGGAAGGGACCCTCTAAGGTCACCTTGTCCAACCTATCTGCAGTCAGCAGGGATGTGGAGGTTGGTCTTTTCCAACCAAAACAATTCTATGGTCTCCAACTAGACCTGGTTGCTCCAGAGCCCCATCAAGTCTGACCTTGAATGTCTCCAGGGATGAGGCCTCCTCCACATCCCTGGGCAACCTGTTCCAGTGTCTCACCACCCTTACTGTAAAGAACTTCTTCCTAATCTCTGGTCTAAAGCTGCCTTCCTCAAGCCAATTAGAATTGTAGTTAGTGTCATTATCATGCTGGAGTTCTAGCAGAGAAAGATCTGGAATAGCCTTTCAATTCCTCTCTTTTTCTTTATAGGATCACTTTATCACTCCCTCTGTCTTTGGAGAAATTATTTACAATAACTTCCTGTTTGACATCCCGAAGATCCTGGATCTCTGTGTGCTCTTTGGGAAGGGAAATGGTCTCCTGCTCCAGAAGATGATTGGTTAGTTAAAACCAAGGAACAACTTGCTGCATTTAGGCTTTTACTTGTATAATGACAAGTGAGATTTTATACCATTGTTACTGCTCTGAAAATGAATTATTCAGTAGCAAGTAGAATCTGTAATTTCTGAATCAATATCTAGATCAGGCTACTTTCCCTTCCCCCCCCTTTTTTTCCCTTCGCCCCCCCCGCTTTTTTCCCTTTGCCCCCCCGCCCCCCTTTTTTTTTTTTCCCTTGGCCCCCTTTTTCCCTTGGCCCCTTCATATCTATCAGCTTAGCTGTCCTGAGCTGGGCTTGTGGTATTAGGCATGAGCCAAGGCACAGTTACACCTCAGCAGTTGTTTCCCATGCCAGTTAAATGTATCTCCTCAGCCACTGTATGAGTACCATGAAGGCTCTGGAAAATCCTGGTGGAGATGGGAAGGGGCAAACAACTCAGTTCCTGGACAGGGAGGGAGGAGGTTTAGAACATGGGGCACAGTCCAACTGCTCATTTGAGTGCTGCTGTTCCCACAGTTGGGAGCCAAGTGAAACATGCCAGGTGAGGTAATCACTGGTCTGGGAAGAGGGAGAACTTGACATTTCAATGCAGACATTGATTTATACAATGCCTGCAAACCACAAAGCAGCTCAGAGCATTGCTCAAGCTGTGCTTATCCCTCCACTTCCCTGTGTCTGGACAGATAGTCTCAGGGCAAGTGCATGTTAAGGAGCATCTCAGCCTTGGCTGCTAGAACCTGTGTAGAGAATCAGGGCAATGGGTTCAGTGTCTGTATTTATCCTCTGTGCTCCTCATCAGGGAACCACCTCTGATCCTTCCCATCTACCTGAGCACAGATGCAAGAGTACTTAACCTTGGATGGAGTGAGCTGCTCTTCCTAAAGTCTAATCCACTTTGTCTGTGGTTCATGCAGTGAACCTTTCTCCTCTCTCTGGTAGTTGTTTTTGCCTCCTTGGCAGGTTGACTGACAGGAGAAATGTTTGAGACCTTGTGATGCAGCCCAGTTTCCAGACCACAAAAGCTTAGAGAAACCTTTGCATTTTTTAACCCCTTTATCCTTTTTTAGGACCTTCCACTCTAAATTCATCTGTCAAGCCTCAGAGGTGGAAAGAAGGCACGACAAGACAGATAGTTCTCTTCCAGATCTGAAGTTTAGATTATCTAGGGTCTTCAAAATATTCTGAAGATGACCTAAATGTGTGGGAGCTGATTTGAATGATGCACACACTCTGGAGGGCAGCACAGTAACACAGCACACAACCAGCCAGTGATTTGCTCACCTGGTTATTTGCATTCTGTTGTGACAGTCATGGCCTGAGCAGTTCTGGTGTGTTGATCATTGATTAACTTTGGGTTCACAGATTCACAGATTGCACTGAGTTGGAAGGGACCCTCAGAGGTCACGTTGTCCAACACCCCTGCAGGCAGCAGGGACACCTCTGACTACAGCAGGTTGCTCAGGGTCCCATCAAGTCTAGTCTTGAAGGTCTCCAGGGACAGGGCCTCAACCACATCCTTGGGCAACTTGTTCCAGTGTCTCATCTCCCTCACTGTGCAGAACTTCCTCCTAATGTCCAACCTAAATCTACCCTGCTCCAGTTTTAAACCATTGCCCCTTGTCCTATCACTCCAAGCCCTTCTGAACAGGCCCTCCCCAGCCTTCCTGTAGGTCCCATTCAGATATTGAAATGCAGCTCTGAGGTCTCCTCAGAACCTTCTCTTCTCCAGGCTGAACAACCCCAGCTCTCCCAGCCTGTCCTCATAGCAGAGGTGCCCTCCTCTGGACCCACTCCAGCAGGCCCATGTCTCTCTTGTGCTGGGAGCCTCAGAACTATTCTCTGAGGGTATAAATTACTTTGAAACCTGTCTCATAGCTCTTACCCATGCTCTGTCCTCGCTGGAGAATTCTTCATCATCTGAGCAGTCATTCCCAGGAAAATAGGCAGCCTCTGTGGTTGCTTGGTGAGGATTTATGGTATGCCAGTACTCTGGGGGGTATTTTGTGGAGATGATGATGTCCAAGTAATATAATAGCAGGTATTACTAAAGCCTCATTGCCTTTAAGAAA
This sequence comes from Indicator indicator, assembly GCF_027791375.1. Taxonomy (NCBI): domain Eukaryota; kingdom Metazoa; phylum Chordata; class Aves; order Piciformes; family Indicatoridae; genus Indicator; species Indicator indicator. Next base: position 16,572,264 of record NC_072035.1, read on the forward strand.
TATCCTGCAGAACCTTTTCCTGCCTGTGCTGAACTGTTATCAGAAATTAAAAGTCAGCTCCAGTTGTCACATAAAGGAATGTTTAGTGACAGTATTTGCATTATTCATTGATTCAGCCTCTGGGGCGTGAATCATCCAACTCCTCGTTTGCTCTGCTCTGCTGAGCATGTTCTCATTACCACTTCCCTGGTTGCACTGAGTTGATGGGCTGGCCTTGTAGGGGTGGGCCCTCTGCCTGTGTCCTGAGTGGTGCTTAGCTGTATCTGAGGGGTAGTGGTGACAGTGATAACACCAATGCTGCTCCTGGTGCAGGTTCACTTGTCAGTGTGAGTGAACTGGGCTCCTTCTCCTTCTCTTCCCAGGAAATATCTTCACCCAGCAGCCAAGTTACTTCAGTGACCTCGATCAAACTCTGCCCACTGTCCTCCAGGTACTGCTTCCTGCTTGGCAGGGCTCAGATTCCACCTCCAAGTGTGGCACAGCTCAGAGAGTAGAAGGGACTGAATGTGGCGATAGGCAAGCCAGAGGGTGTTTGCTATTGCTTACTTTTGTCTAATGTATGCTCATGTGGGTCAGGCAGGCTTTGAACCTTTATGTGGAGCTATTGATGACTGTTTTCTTCAACTTCTAGCCTTCCCTGCAGATTATCTCTAGGAATTTTCGTTAAGCAGTTCAGAAACTGTTCTTTGTGCTCCCCCCACCTCAAGCAAGGGAACATTGAAACTGAGCAAAGGAGAGACCCTGAGAAGTAGCTGAGGCTTGCCACAGTAGGAGGGGTTTGTGTTAGTGAACATTGTGGGTTCTTAGGAGTAAAGGAAGACCTCCAGGAGAGCTGGAGAAGGACTTTGTACAAAGACATCTCGTGACAGGACAAAGGGCAATGGCTTCAAACTGGAAGAAGCTGGATTTGGAAGAGAGATTAGGAAAACATTCTTTGCCGTGAGGGTGGTGAGGCACTGGAACAGGCTGCCCAGAGAAGTTGTGGAGGCTTTACAACTAGATGGTCTTTAAGGTCCCTTCCAACCCAACTCATTCTATGAATCTATGAAGCTTCAGTACTTGTAGCCACCCATCCATGTATCCCTAGGAGGAGGGTTTGACAAAGTGCAAGTGCAGAAGATTTGATTTAATTGGGTTCTACACCAAAAGCTGTTAGCAATCCAGAGTCTAATTCTGTCAGCTTCTCTTCAGATTCTTTGTTTATAAAGAACCACTAAATCTGCCCTGCTCTCCTCAGAGGAGAGGGCAGGAAGGCATTGGGACCAGATCTTCAGCAGGAGGTGCTGTTAACCTCCCATTTATCCCACTCCTCCCTTGTAACTATGGATCTCAGATGGCCTCCCAGTGTTGGCCTTGCTGGCCATTTTTCCCACACATCTATGGGTCTGGATTACACAGAATCACAGATTGCATAATGTTGGAAGGGACCCTCAAAGGTCATCTTGTCCAAGCCCCCTGCAGTCAGCAGGGACACCCCCAACTAGAGCAGGTTGCTCAGGGCCCCATCAAGTGTGATCTCCAATGGCTCCAGGGATGGGGCCTCAACCACATCCCTGGGCAACCTGTTCCAGTGTCTCCCCACCCTCACTGTGCAGAACTTCCTCCTGATGGCCAACCTCAATCTGCCCTGCTCCAGTTTCAAACCACTGCCCCTTGTCCTATCCCCACAGCCCCTTCTGAACAATTCCATCCTCAGCCTTCCTGGAGGTCCCCTTCAGATACTGAAGTGCAGCTCTAAGGTCTCCCTAGAGCCTTCTCTTCTCCAGGCTGACAACCCCAGCTCCCTCAGCCTGTCCTCATAGCAGAGGTCGTATGCAGCTGCACTTGAATGCTTTGCAAGCTGCACGGAGGTTGAGAAGTGCAGCATGGCCCTTTCTGCCAGGGTCTGTTGCAGCTTCCATCTTGCACAGCTCCTTGCTCTGTGGAAGTAGTCCCATTGCATCCATGATCACAGCAGTGATTGCTAACCACAGGAAGCTGCTTTCTCCTGTCTTTTAACCCTGTTCTCTTGCTGTAGGTGTTCAACAATATTCTGCATAAGTGTGGTTTGCAGTGTGAAGGAGCCTCTGCTGAGCCCCAGAAACTGGAAGAAAAAGTGAATGTGACTCCAGGGAGCATGCCCCTCCAGGTAGGACTGCTGCTCCTTGCACTTCACTCTTTGTAGTCCTGCAGCCTGAACAGTCTGTGGAGCAGTAAGACTACAGAGGGTCATTCCATTCCCAAATGCTGGTGGCTGCTATGGCACATGGTTCCATGGCATTGTTTTACTGTTTGTCATCTGACTTGGTGATAAAGCTTCTCCAGGAGGAATTGGCTGCACTGCAGGTCAGCCACACACAGTGTACCCTGGGCTCTTTCTGAACCTGTTTTTTTGTGTTTCACTTAACCACTTTGTCAATAATTAAATCCCAGCATGGTAGGGCTGGGAAGGGACTTCTGGAGATCATCCAGCCCTAAAGCAGGGGCACCCACAGCACCTTGCCCAGCATCACAAAGACCAGGGGAGGCTTGAGAGGCTTGAGACTCTATAACCTCTCTGGGCAGCCTGCCCCAGGGCTCCAGCACTCTCACACCAAAGAAATTTCCCCTCCTGTTCATATAGAACCTCCTGGGTTACAGTTTGTGCCCATTGCCCCTTGTGCTGTCACTGGGCATCACTGAGAAGAGTCTGGCCCCATCCCCTTTTCCCTTGCCCGTTAGGTACTGATCAGCATTGAGAAGATCAGCTCTTGTAAGCCCAGAGTATCTGGATTACAGAACCCTTACAGTTCTCAGGGTTGATTCTTTTTCCTTCTTTGTTTAATGACAGTGCCCTTCAGTTCATCAGGGGAGGGTGGGATTTGTGCAGAGAAGCCCCTCTCAGTGGTTGTGGTCCTCTGCAGAATCCCAGTCACACAGCTTGTGTGTGGGAGTTGGTACAGCTACCCTGGCAGTGCATCTTGCCCTTAAGTGATCCCTTCAATTCCTGCTGCCAGTGCTTCCAGCTCAGTGGGGAGGAATGCTGTATGTGGGGGCATATACTGAGGCCAAAGCCACTGTTCAAAGCAGGGTGTGAGGAGGATTTCTCATGACTTAGTAGAATCCTTAATGAGAGTGAGCAGTTGGGATTGAAGATTGAAAGGCTCTAGAACTTTAAAGGATGGAAGTTTTAATAGAGACATCTCTGCCTCTGGAGCCACTACCAGGTAACATGCATCTGGGGCAAGCCAGCCCCAGGCACAAATCCAGGCTGCATGCAGAGGGGTTTGGGAGTAGCCCTGAAGAGACACCCTTGGGGGTGTTGGTTGAGGAGAAGCTCCTCATGAGCCAGCAGTGCCCTCGTGCAGCCCAGAAAGCAGCAGTGTGCTGGGCTGCAGCCAGAGGAGTGTAGCCAGCAGGGCAGCAGAGGGGATTCTGCCCCTTGACTCTCCTTGTGAAACCTCATCTCAAATACTGCATCCAGTTCTGGTGTCCCCATCCTAAGACGAATATGGAATTGTTGGAATGAGTCCAGAGGAGGCCACGAAGATGATGCAAGGGCTGGAGCACCTCTACTATGAGGACAGGCTGAGGGAGCTGGGGGTGTTCAGCCTGGACAAGAGAAGACTCCAGAGTTGCCTTCCAATAGATGAAGAGATCCTACAGGAGGGCTGCAGAGAGACTTTTCCTAAGGGTATCTAGAGACAAGAGGGAATGATTTGAAGCTAAGGGAGAGCAGGGTTAGACTGGAGCTTAGGAAGAAGTTCTTCAGTATGAGGGTGGTACGACTCTGGAATGGGTTGCTCAGAGAGGTTGTGGTTGCCTCCTCCCTGAAGGTGTTCAAGGCCAGGCTGGACAAGGCCTTAGGCACCCAAGTCTAGCTGAGAGGTGTCCCTGCCTGGGTCAGGGAGGTTGGAGTAGATAATCTCTCAGGTCTTTTCCAACCTAGGCCATTCTTTGATGATTCTTTGATTGGTAGCAGATTCTTTGTGCAGTCAGGCAAGAGCCTTGTCCCTGTTGGTGAGTTATTCAGTGCTCCTTGAGCATCTTGGCTGGTTTTCCCCCTCAGTAATTGCTCTTCCTCCTTCAGGAGCTGAAGGACATTGTGCTGTACCTGTGTGACACCTGCACAACACTTTGGGCCTTCCTTGATGTCTTCCCACTGGTGTGCCAGATCTTCCAGAAACACGACTTCTGTTACAGGTACCTCTAGGTCTGCAGACAGAGCTTGTCTTGATGAAGTGCTGCTGTGTCCTGTCCCAGTCCCTGCATCATTAAGAGCAGACAGAATTAATGCAGCTAGGCTCAGACTGACAGGAAGAGAGATTAATGAGGTAGGGAGGTGTAGAGCTTGTCAGTTGTGTCTTCACCTTCATCATTACCTGTGAGGGATCCCAGAGGCAGGCAGCCACCATTGTTTCAAACTCAGCTAAAGAGTCCTGGCTGTGCTTTGGAAAAGGTGCAGGAGGATGTGCAGAAAAGAGTTGTGAGAAGAAAGAGCTTCACAGAATCATTTGGATTGGAAAAGACCTCTAAGATCATTGAGTGCGACCATTAAGCCAGCACCACCAGGTCACCACCAAACCATGTCCCTCAGCACCACATCCACATGGCTTTGAAACCCCTCCAGGGATGGGGATTCCACCACCAGGCAGCCTGGTCCAGGCCTTAGCAACCCTTTTGGGGAAGAAATTGTTCCTCATGTCCAACCTAAACTTCCCATGCTGCAACTTGAAGCCATTTTCTCTCATCCTATTGCCTGCCCCCTGGGAGAAGAGATCAATCCTTAACTCACTCCACCCTCCTTTCAGAGAGTTGTAGAGATCCAGAAGGTCTCTCCTCAGCCTCTCCATCTCTAGGCCAGACAACCCCATTTCCCTCAGCAGCTCCTCACAAAACCACACTCTAGCCCCCCCACCAGCTCTGCTGTCCTTCTTTGGTTGTGCTCCAGCCGCTCAATATCCTTCTTGTAGTGAGGGGTTTATCAGTATCAATGCTTAGCAGTGGCCAAAGGGTGGGCAGCAAGCTTCCTGCTGTATGACCCAAAGCAAGGGAAACAGAGTCCATCAAGATCTGAAGAGGAATGGTTTGGTTTGATGTTATGCCCAAGTTTTATGCTGAGAATGTTCTTGAGGTTGGCAAAAGCTGAGTGCCTGGGAGAGCTGACAAGCCAGCACTGTCACAACAGGGCTGACAGCTCATTCCCTGTCCAGCTCTGGATCACAGCAGTGGTGAGTCAGGATGGTCTCAAGGACCAGACAGCAGAGAGTGTTCCCACAGAGGCTGCAGATCCTTGAGTGGCACTCACCCAGCTTGCTCTGGGTATTGTAAACCTCAAATGGTCTTGCAGAGCCTTAGCTCAGGACCAAGTGAAGCATTGGTTTGGTCTCCTTGTGGCCCCTGGTTTGTTTCCCTGGTAGGTGAAGGAGCACACATTTGTGTCCTGCTTCTGTTCCCATTCATGTTGCAGACCTCTGAAGCCTTTACAGCTGCCAGTGGTTTATGGACCATAGGTTGAGTAATGCTGCTGTGGGGTGTGCAGGCTTCTGTGTTCTCTGGATGTGGGGTTGAGGCACTCTCAGCATGTTTGCCAACAGCACCAAGCTGTGTGCTGTGGTTGACACTGGAGGGATGAGATGTTATCCAGAGGCACCTGGACAGGCTGGAAAGGTGGGCCTGTGTGAAGGTTCAGCAAAGCCAAATGCACCTGGGTCAGGGCATTCCCAAGCACAAATAAGCTGGGTAGAGAATGGGTGGAGAGCAGCCTGGAGGAGAGGAACTTAGGGGATGAGAAGCACAACTTGTGTCATAAATGTTGGCAGCTCAGAAACCAGTCATGTCCAGATCTGCATCCCCAGCAGGCAGAGGGAGAGGATTCTGCACCTCTGCCCTGCTGAGAACTGACCTGGAGTATTGTCCAGCACTGGAGTCACCAACACAAGAAGGACATGGACCTCTTGGAGTGTGTCCAGAGGAGGCCACTAAGATAATCAGAGAACTGGAGCACCTCTGCAATGAAGGCAGGCAGAGAGAGTTGGGGTTGTTCAGCCTGGAGAAGGGAAAGCTCCAGGAAGACCTTTTAAGCTTTCTGGTATTTGAAGGGGGCTACAGGAGAGCTGGGGAAGGACTTATGAGAAAGGCATGGAGTGACAGGACAGGGGTAATGGCTGCAGTCTGGAAGAAGCTGGATTGAGATTAGACATTGGGAGGAAATTCTTTGCCATGAGGGTGGTGATGAGGCACTGGAACAGGTTGCACAGAGAAGTTGTGGAGGCTGCAAGCCTGGAAGTGTTCAAAGGCAAGTTGGGATGAGGGCTTGAGCAAGCTGGTCTAGAAGGAGGTGCCTGTGCCCGTGGCAGGGGATTGGAACTAGATGATCTTTAAGGTCCCTTCCAAGCTCAAGCATTCTCTGAATCTGTGAATAATGACTGGGTCTTTGGAGTGTGGGGAGGGAAAACTGATTGACTTGTCATCTTTTTGGAACCTCTGTGGGTCTGAAGCAATCTGCTGGCAATTGCTAATTTCTCTCCCTGACTAAAAGTATCAACCAGATCCTGCCTGGCTCTTAAGGTGAGAAATGGACCTAATGTTCCTAATGGAGCCCCTGCTCCCCACTTCTGGCTTTCATGCAGAGAGCTGCAAACCTTTCTTTGTGGCATCTGCCTGCTCAGGAAGCAGTACTGTAGAAGTTGTTGTTCTGTGAGGGTGTGCTATGTCCCTGAGGGAAAGGGTCTGTGTGGGCTGCCTGGCATGGAAGATGTGAAACTGGACCAAACTAACTGGTCTTAAGTTGTGCCAGGGGAGGTTTAGGTTGGAGATCAGGGAAAATTTCTTTGCTTCAAGAGTGGTCAGAGATTGGAACAGGCTGCCCAGGGAGTGCTAGAGTCACCATCCCTGGGGGTGTTCAAGAAGCTGTAAATGTGGTGCTCAGGACATAGTTTAGTGGTCATGGTAGTTGGGTTAAGGTTGGACTCCATGATCTTAAAGGTCTTTTCCAACCTTGATGATTATTGGATTCTCTGTTTCCTCCCTGCCCCATTCTACTGAAACATCCCCTCAGGCTTTCTGCATATTGGGTACCTGCAGCTAAATGCCCACCTAGAGCAGAGCTGAACAGCAAGACCAGTAAGACTCCATTGGAAAGCATCCTGTTTCATAGCCAGTTTTTAGCATACAGCAAGGCAGAATCATCATAAGGGTTTGAGGGTGTGAAAGGAGTGGTTTTGGGATAGCCTTGAGCAGGTCAGCTCATTGCAGACAGCAGATTTGTGCTTGGGATGGTTTGTAGTTGGGCAGGTTGTTCCTCTGTTCAGTAGCATGCTGCTCTTCAACTGCATTTCTTTGCATGCATCTTCAAAGACACCTTGATGTGTTCCTTAGAGAGCTGCTCCTTGCCTAGCACTTATTTCATGGCTTCGTAGATTCTTAGAATGGTTTGGGTTGGAAGGGACCTTCAAGATCATCCAGTTCCAACCCCACTGCCATGGGCCGGGACACCTCCCACCAGCCCAGGTGGCTCAAGGCCTCATCCAGCCTGGCCTTGAACACCACCAGGGGAGGGGGCATCCACAGCCTCCCTGGGCAACCTGTTTCAGTGTCTCACCTGGAAGAGTTTCTTCCTAATCTCCAGTCTGAATCTGTCCTCCTTAAGCTTCAATCCATTGCCCCTCATCCTGTCACTGCTTGCTTGTGTTGCAGGGAACAAAACCCAAAATGGGAGCTGAATGAAATGAACAATTTGGTTTGTCCTGCAGCAAATGATTTCTGACACCTCAGCTGACAGTTCCTGCTTTTGTTGTCCCCATTTTCTTTTTCTTTTTTTTTTTTTTAATTTTCTTACAGGTTAGCTTCATTTTATGATGTGGCAATTCCTGAGCTGGAAGCTGCAATTAAGAGGAGGCATTATGAGGATAAGAGGTGAGAGTGTCTGCAAAGTCTTGGTCTTGTCTCTTCATCAAGGTTCTCCCAGGGCTTAGTTACAAATTCACTTCATGCTGCTTTACCCATCTCTGTGGAGTCTTTTCTATCTTTTTTTTTTTTTTATCTGCTTCAAAGAACTCTGAAGAGATGGCTTTGCTCACTCCCAAGTTTTCCTGGGCAGTGGGGTGACTACTGATGCCTGTCTCTGCTGTCTAAGAAGAAGCTTGATAGGAGATGCATCCAAACTGTAGCAGAGCATGGAAGTGTGAACACTGCCTCTGCACAGACTGGTCCCATTTGAAAGCACAGGCTGTGCTGGTGCAGCTGAGATATCATGTGTCTGACTGTGGGGACACTTGGTGACTGAAACCAACCTTTAGAACACGAATTTTTCACAGAATCGTAGAATAGTTTTGGTTGGAAAAGATCCCAACCGTTCTCTAACTCTGCCAAGTCTCCTGCTAAACCCTGGCCCTCAGCACCACATCACTGCCTCTTTTAAACACCCCTAGGGATGGGGATTCAACCATCTCCCTGGGAAGCCTCTTCCAGTCTTTGAGAACCCTTACAGTGAAGTAGTTTCTTGTAATGTCTGACCTAAACCTCCCCTGGTGAAATTTCAGGCCATTGCCTTTTGTCCTGTTATTTGTTCCTTGGGAGAAGAGACCAACCCCCACCTGGCTCCAGCCTCCTTTCAGGGAGTTGTAGAGAGCCAGAAGATCTCTCCTTAGCCTTCTTTCCTCCAGGCTAAACACCCCCAGTTCCCTCAGCTGCTTCTCACCAGCCCTGTTCCCCAGACCCTTCACCAGCCTTGTTGCCCTTTTCTGGACCCACTCCAGCACCAAAATGTCCTTGGAGTGAGGGGCCCAAAACTGACCCCAGTATTCCAGGTGTGGCCTCACCAGTGCCTGGTACAGAGACTTGAGCACAGGTGTGTTAAAGATTCAGATTTCCTGTGTTGACATCAACCATGTGTTCTTTTGCTGTCTCTGAAGTGGTTTTGCTGATTTGTGGAGGAGGATTTCACATTCCAGGAAGAAGATGATAGAAGCTTTTCACATCCTAATAAACCAAGTGTGTCTGCAGCCCATCTTGGAAAGCAGGTATTGGCCCTTGGACTCCGGGGTACTAAGCAGTTATTTGATTGCCTTTGGGGGGAGTTTGTTTCCTTATTTTCACATTTACTGGGGAAAATGAACAGATAGTGCTATTTCTTTTGGGGTTGTAGCCAGAGACCTTGGCTATGGTCAGAGGTCTGTAGTCCTGCACAGAAGGAACATCCCAGATGAAGCTACATGATCCAGAACTGGTGTGGTGAGCAGTGTGTCGATTCTACTAGAGTGGGATAAGGCTTCAGTCCAGTGAACTTTCTGACCTCAGGTTATGGCTAAGTTGCAAGTTCTAATGCTGTGTGTGGACAACTTGACAGAGCCACCATAGTAAAAGTGATGCAGTGGTGAATAGGTCACAGAAAACAGTTGGTTTGTATCTAGGTACTGGTGCCTTTGCCTGTCCTGTTGTGGAACTTGTTAGCTCTGTGAGTAATCTCAGACTGGAGGCAGGTGTAGATATCCTTATTTTAAACCAGACAAATTAGTAGAAGTGAGATGACTCCATACTGGGGACAGAGCCAAGCACCCAGACTGTGCTCACCAGGCTGATTCTCCTTGGGGCTGGTCTCTCTGTGCCTGTACTTGTTACTGAGTTTGTAGCTTGTTGGTCCCTGCAGCTCTCATTCTGCTTCAGTATTTCCCTGGTTTGGTACTGGGAGAGTTGTCTAGGAAGATGAGGAGTGTCTTGTGGTGGAATTCACAGCTCCACAGATTGCATTGGGTTGGGAGGGACACCTCAAAGGTCATCTTGTCCAACTCCCCCTGCAGTCATAAGGGACACCTTCCACTAGAGCAGGCTGCACAGGGACACAGCAAGGCTGAGCTCGAATGTCTCCAGGAATGGAGCCTCAACCACAGCCCTGGCAACCTGTTCCAGTGTCTCCCCACCCTCACTGTGCAGAACTTCCTCCTGATGTCCAAACTAAATCTTCTCTGCTCCAGTTTCAAATCATTGATCCTTGTCCTATCTCCACAGGCCCTTCTGAACAGTCCCTCCCCAGCCTTCCTGGAGGTCCCCCTTCAGATACCGAAGTGTATTTCCTTATGAAACACTTTGATTTGCTTCCTTAGCTTCCTCTGTGACCTGGGCTCTATCACCCATTCAGTCCGCTGCAAATCCAGTCCTTAACGGAATGAGAGCAGCCTTGCCTTAACCTTGCTTGCTGGAGTGCTGCCTTTGAGTACCCACCAGAGTGTAACCTGTTCACGTTCCATAGTGCTGAGCACAACTCCTACTCCAGAGGTAGTAAAGGACAGCTCCAGAAACTGCTTGCCAGTTTGAGAGATGAGGCTGCTGTTGAGATGATGTGGTTAGCTTCCAGAGAAATGCCTTTCTCTTAGCACTGATATGCTGCAGAGAGCCTCCTGTCCTGCTGTGAGGCTTGGTACAGCAGCAAAGGGAGATTAGGGTTAGAAGAGAAAGGCTGCAGCAGGAGCTGGCTTAGTGTGTTCTTACCTAGGTGAGCACATACTCTCTGGGAGGCTCACTGGTGTGATCCCAATGCATATAATAAGTGCAGTTACAAAAGCACTACACACCCTTCATAAAGTGTACTCCTTATTGCAAGGCTGAGGCATCAAACTCTGATTTAGAAAGTCTGGGTCATGCCTTGTAATTCAGAGAATCCCAGGATGGTTTGGCTTGGAAGGGACCTTAAAGATCATCTGGTTCCAACCCCCCTGTCACAAACAGGTGCACCTCCTACTAGGCCACTTTGCATAAAGCCCTATCCAACCTGGCTTTCCAACACTTCCAGGCATGGAGCCTTCACAACTCTGGGCAACCTCTTCCAGTGCCCCACCACCCTCATAGGGAAGAATTTCCTCCTAATGTCTCATCTAAATCCAGCTTCTTACATTCTAACAGCTGTAGATCAAGCTGGCTGTTTGCTGAAGCCACAAGGAAACTTGTTCCTATTTGACCTTTGGCTCCTGAAAAAGCCAAGAAGTGGTCTGAGGTCCATTTCAAATGGAATTTCCCCTTGATGTGTGAGGCTAGGGAGGCAGAATGTGGAGCATGTGCAATGTGGCAGCCTCACCACTGGGTTTTTTTCTCTGTGCCATTATTTTCTGCAGCTGTGAGAACATTCAGCCTTTCATTGAGGAATTTCTACAGATCTTCACCTCGGTGCTTCAGGAAAGGAGGTGAGTCTGCCTGGGGAGAGGCCCAAGGGGAGGAGGGTCAGCTTGCCTTCCTCTTCCATTCTTTACACCAGTATTGCCTGAGACATTATTATGAGGCACTGGGGAGTTATAGATCTTTCTAGCTGGTTGGGAAGAGTGCTGTGAGAGGATTTCAGTCTCTGCAGTGCAGACTTCACTGTGAAGGTGAGGAGGATGTTGTGTGACACTGCAGAATAATGCTCCTCACTCTCTTTAATCCCAGCTTTCCAAGTGGCAGATAGCAATTTAGCCATTAGCTGCCTTGACAAGTTAAGACTGCTGTTACTAATTATGCTTTTCAACTGGGGTGACCAAAGCAGAAAGCTATTCAGTGCTCATGCTGAAGATGCAGAGTAAGTGGCAGAATGGGCAGTTCAGTCCCATCCTCCTGATGGTGTTGCTGTGCTGCTCATGCTCACATGACAAACCCTCATTTCTCTGTGATGCATTGCTGGGTTGCAGGTCTTAATATCAGGAGGAGTGTTGCAACTGGCTCTGCTGGCTTGGAGGGGGGGAAGTGCTGCTGCACTGTAATGGGGATGAAATCAGACATGGGAATGTGTGCTGGAATCAGTATGGGGTGAGAGGTTGTACACGTTCCTGCCTGAGCAGTGAGAATGTGGCAGTGGCATGGCAGGGTGGGACAGATCTGCTGGTGATCTGTTGAGTTGGATTAAACTTGCTCCTGCCCTCAGATTTCTCCGTGACTATGATGAGTTGTTTCCTGTGGAGGATGATGTCAGTCTGCTTCAGCAAGCGTCCTCCACACTGTATCCTTTGCTGTCACCTTGGGGCTCTGCAGGCCTGGCCAAGTGGCACTTCCACTGGTGCTGCCTCTGCTGAAGCTGCAGGGCTGGCAATGAGTAATGGAAAGGCTTCTGTCCTTGTTGATGGAGCCACGGGCTTGGAAATGACTGAAAACGTGGTTATTGCAAGGCAAGGTCTGAATGTGTGCACCTAGAAATGTCCTTAATGCTGTCCCCTTAGAGATGAGACCAGGACAGCCTACATCCTCCAAGCAGTAGAGAGTGCATGGGAAGGGGTAGACAGGAAAAAAGCACAGGTTGTTAAAGACCCAGCACCACCAGCAGCATCTAATGGAGCATCAGCAGGAGTGGAGAGCACTGCAGAGGACATGGAGGAGCTTGGGGCTGCATATGGATCAGAGGACGAGGTGAGCAGAGCTGTGGGTAGGACTGGATCCTGCTCTTCCTGTCCTTCTTTAGCCTGTGAGGAGAGGATTGGTTTGCTTGCTTTGGGGGATGACGTGGGAGTTTGTATCACTGCTCACTTTGGCTAAATCTTAGTGCAGCCCCCTGTGCCTTCTGAAATGAGAAAGTCAGAATCCCAGCATGATGGGGGTTGGGAGGGACCTCTGGAGATCATCCAGTCCAACCCCCCTGCTAAAGCAGGGGCAATCACAGCAACTTGCCCAGCATCACAATGGCTTTGGAAGCTCTCCAGATAAAGAGACTCCACAACCTCTCTGGGAAGCCTGCTCCAGAGCTACAGCACCATTACACCAAACAAGTTTCTCCTCCTGTTCAGATGGAACCTCCTGGGTTTCAGTTTGTGCCTATTGCCCCCTGTCCTGTCCCTGGGCACCACTGACAAGTGTCTGGTCCCATCCTCTAGTTCCCCACCCTATAGCTCCTGCTGAGCATTAAGATCCCCTCTCATCCATGTTTGAGGAAGGGACTGTCCAGGGCATCCTTGCTGCCTCAGGGGCAGAGGGAAGTCATTGTGTGCCCAAGTCCATGTCACAGACTGTGTAGTATAAGCTTGGCTCATTTCTCTTCCTTTGAGTTCAGTCTTTGATTCTGTGTTGAATTCTGCTAGCCCAGCCCGCTGCTCTCCCCAGTTTTATGGTGCCCTCCCTCAGCTGCTGTCTTTCCAGTAACACCACCACTTCTGTCTGGTGTCTGCAGTGTGCTGGTGCAGCTGCTGCACCCCTTGCCAAGGTCTCAGGGGTGGAGCTGGACTCTCTCATCTCTCAAGTGAAGGATCTGCTGCCAGACCTTGGTGAGGGCTTCATCCTGGCCTGCCTGGAGGAGTACAGTTACAACACAGAGCAAGTGATCAACAACATTCTAGAAGACAAACTGGTGCCACACTTGGACAAGCTGGACCGAAGAATGCAAAGGTGTGGGGGTTTGGTTGTGGTTTCTCATTTCCCAGCACTCTTACCCAAGGGTTAGATGCCTGTAGAGATCTAGTAGGTTTCACCTGTATTTTGTTGGGGTAGATAGCTTTGGTGAGAGCTTCTCCTTGCCATCTGCTGTCAGCTCTCTGCCCTCATGGTGTCCCCGCAGAGGGCTGCAATGTTCAATGTTGAGTGTTTCACAGAATCCTAGAATGGCTTAGGTTGGAAGGGACCTTAGAGATCATCTCCTTCAACCTCCCTGCCATGGGCAGGGACACCTCCCACTAGCCCAGGTTGCTCAAGGCCTCATCCAACCTGGCCTTGAACACCTCCAGGGAGGGAGCAGCCACAACCTCCCTGGGCAACCTGTTCCAGTGTCTCACCACCCTCACTCCAAAGAATTTCTTCCTAATCTCCAGTCTCAGTCTGCCCTCCTCAAGCTTCAATCCATTGCCCCTCATCCTGTCACTACAAGCCCCTGTAAAAAGTCCCTCCCCAGCTTTCTTGTAGCCCCCTTCAGGTACTGGAAGGCTGCTCTAAGGTCTCCCTGGAGCCTTCTCTTCTCCAGGCTCAACAGCCCACCTCTCTCAGCCTGTCCCCACAAGGGAGGTTCTGCAGCCCTCTGATCATCTGTGTGGCCTCCTCTGGACCCTCTCCAGCAACTCCATGTCCCTGTGCTGGGGGCACCAGAACTGGAGGTAGTGCTGCAGGTGGGGTCTCAGCAGAGCAGAGCAGAGGTCAGAATCCCCTCCCTGTGCTGCTGCTCTCCCTGCTCTGGATGCAGCTCAGCACACAGCTGCCTGCTGGGCTGCCAGGGACCATTGCTGGCTCATGTTAAGTTTTGAGTTGGTTTAGTTTGTCTGCAGCTGCTTGTGTGTATTTGTGCTGCCATAGCAGTTCCTGACTGAGTGTCAGGACGTGAATGTGCTGTTTGCTCACATTTCATGGTGGAATGGGCAGCCTGTCTCGATGCTACATTGAAAAAGTAACACATCTTTATCAGAAATGATGGAAAAAGTCTTAGTTTTGCAACTATCTTCACTCTCTCCCAGTCAGATCTGCTGACTCAGGCACAAATGATGTGGGGTGGGCTTTGAGAGGAGGCCTGGGGGTGGGGGGTTCTGCAAAGCCAGCAGTTAGAGAAGATAGAGCTGGGTTGTTTGGGGTTTTTTTTTGTGTGCATCTTGAAATACAACTGTCAGTTCAATAGCAAATGTGGAGTTTTGATCACTGCTGCTTTGAGAAGTGAGCACAGCAGCACTGAGAGATGCCCAGTAGAGCTGACAGCACCAACAAATTGAATAGAAAAATAAGGCTCTTTTGACTTAGAAATTGAACAAACCTAAGCCTGGAACTCTGAGAAAGTATTAAGAAGGAACCACAGTGAGATAAATACCCTGAAATCAACAGCAGCAAATTATTGGGATTTTTTTTCCGGCCTGTAATTCATCATACTTAGTGCTGGGCTTTACTGAGTCACTGCTTTGAGAGCAGGCAGCCTGTCAATACTCTGAGCTGCTGGGTGCTTTCACTTACTCCTAAATGAACAGAAGGGGTTGGTTTGGTGTTTGGTTTTTTTTGTTATCTCTAAGATGCTTCACTTTCCCCACAAAGATAAGCTTTGAAAACTCTGCCTTTTGTCTTAGAGCTGTGCCTTGTAGAGCTTGTGTTGTACTGTAGTGTGGAATGGAGGAACTGCAATTGGAGCCTTGACCCTTTCCCCTTTCTTTTCTCCCCCCCTCCTCTCTTCTTTTTCTCCCCCCCTCCTCTCTTCTTTTTCTCCCCCCCTCCTCTCTTCTTTTTCTCCCCCCCTCCTCTCTTCTTTTTCTCCCCCCCTCCTCTCTTCTTTTTCTCCCCCCCTCCTCTCTTCTTTTTCTCCCCCCCTCCTCTCTTCTTTTTCTCCCCCCTCCTCTCTTCTTTTTCTCCCCCCCTCCTCTCTTCTTTTTCTCCCCCCCTCCTCTCTTCTTTTTCTCCCCCCCTCCTCTCTTCTTTTTCTCCCCCCTCCTCTCTTCTTTTTCTCCCCCCCTCCTCTCTTCTTTTTCTCCCCCCCTCCTCTCTTCTTTTTCTCCCCCCCTCCTCTCTTCTTTTTCTCCCCCCCTCCTCTCTTCTTTTTCTCCCCCCCTCCTCTCTTCTTTTTCTCCCCCCTCCTCTCTTCTTTTTCTCCCCCCCTCCTCTCTTCTTTTTCTCCCCCCCTCCTCTCTTCTTTTTCTCCCCCCCTCCTCTCTTCTTTTTCTCCCCGCCTTTTCCCTTCAAAGAGGCTCTTGGTGTGCTGTGGCTGACTTAGTCCAGCAAAGAGCAAACTAATGCCTCCAGGAGAGGACTGGACCTCCTGATGCCACTGTTGTTCTTCTCTCTCTCACTTCCAGCAGGCAGCTGAAGCCAGACCCGACTCCCCTGCTCAGCTCTCGCTCCAATGTTTTCCAGCACGATGAGTTTGATGTTTTCAGCAGGGACTCTGTGGATGTTTCTCGGATCCAGAAAGGCAAGCGGTGAGTCTCATGCACCCTCAATTAACCCTGTCTGTCAGGAGCAGTAAATATCTGCCAACCTGCAAATGGATTTCTCCTACAAACCTCCTGCAGGAATTTGTTGAGGCTTATCAAAATGTTTCCCACCTGTTTCTTCTGTATCTCTGGGCAAGTGAAATGAAATACTAAGGGGCTGGTTTCAATCGGTGTTTTTCCTAATTGGCTTTTCCCTCTGTCTGCTGTTTGAGATTGCTCTGCCAAGCTCATTTGTAATGCTAGGCTCTTGCTTTTTGCTCTTAATGTTAGACTTGTACTGAACAACAAACCTTGAAAAGCAAGGATTTCAGTGAGCCTGGGCTTGTGACTCAGAGCTGAGAATAAAGAGTGATTTGGTTCAGATCCAAGTGAAGCTTCAATATCCATCTCCTTCAAAATCTGATAGCACTCAGTAGCTTAGGCTGCTTTTGTGGTTCCTGCTGCTGGAAGCTTCTTGCTGAAGGGCACTTCCTTTGCTTCCTCCCCAGTTTGACATGTGGTGCTATGCAGGTTTAAGTGAGGGCATTGTCCTGCTGGATCCATCAATGGCAACTGGATCTTTATAACATAGAGAATCATAGAATTGCTTTGGTAGGAAAAGACCTTTAAAATGACCCAGTCCAGCTGTTTACCTAGCACTGCCAGGTCACCTCTAAACCATGTCCCTCAGCACCACATCCTTACAGCTTTTAAATCCCTCCAGGGTATTTCAGAGTGACTTGTTTCAGATGTTTTTTAAACACTTGCTCTAACCAGCCCAGTCTGATCTTCTGCTGGTGTGTATTTACAGAGAACTCAATAAGCTTTCAAATTAGAGAAGAGCAGATTTAGACTGGATGTTGGGAACATGCTCTTTATCATGAGGATACTGGAACACTGGAACAGGTTACCCAGGGAGGTAGTTGAGGCCCCATTCCTGGAGATATTCAAGGTGAGGCTCTGTGCAACCTGATCTAGTTGAGAATGCCTCTGCTTACTGCAGAGGGGGTTGGACTAGATGACCTTTGGAGGTCCCTTCCAACTCAGATCATTCTATGACTCTATGAAAAGGGTGGCTGTAAATAGAGCCACATGGAAGCACCTGGTTAAGATTTTGGTTGCAAAACTGCATCAGGATAAAACTGCTTTGATCCTAGAGTCCAGATAGGCAGCATCTCAGCAGCAGTGCTGTAGTGTCCATAGTAGCCTGGCTAGGCAAGAAAATAACTTTTCTCTCTAGCCTAGGCCATGACTTTTGAATCTAAGAATTCACAGCCAGTCTCTCTCCTCTTTCCTCATCATGCTGCCTTGCCCAGAGTGGAATCTTGTCAGCAGAAGCCTTGTGCACACCCACCCACGCTTATCTCCACCTGCAAGGCTTTGAGGAGGTGTGGACAGCTGCTGCAGCAGCTGGACAAGGCAGAGAGCACCCTCTGAGTTCACAGTGTGGAATAACCCTGCTCAGAGCTCCCTCTGCAGATCCCTTAGAGAGCTTTGGAAGCTCTTAAGTCCTTCCTGAGCTGGGCTGTGGGACCCTGCTCCCATGGCCAGGAAGGCTATTGGCTGTTACCTGACCTCCTGGGATTATCCTCTTACTGCTCCTTGTTCCTAGTGGCTCTTGGCTTCCCTCAGGCTACATCTTCATCTCAAAACAGCTCTTCTGAGAACACTCTGCAGGACTCCAGACACATTGGTTATGTTTAGAGGTAACTGGCTGTGATCAGCAACAGATACTCTGTGCCCAAGGTTGCTCACATCTAATTAAATCTAAGGATTAACTACAGTACCTGGTTCTCTAGGGTTATAACTTCAGAACTCAACAAGGCCAAGTGCAAGTCCCACACATGGGTCAGGGCAATCCCCAGCACAAATCCAGGCTGGTGAGGAGTGGCTTGAGAACAGTCTAGGGAAGAATGACTTGGGGTCAGTTGGTGACAGTCTCAGCATGAGCTGGCAATGGTCACTGGCAGCCCAGCACACAGCTGCCTGCCGGGCTGCATCCAAAGCAGGGAGAGCAGCAGCACAGGGAGGGGATTCTGACCCTCTGCTCTGCTCTGGTCTGCTGAGACCCCACCTGCAGCACTGCCTCCAGTTCTACTGCCTCCAGCACAAGAAGGACATGGAACTGCTAGAGAGGAAGCCACAGAGATGATCAGAGGGATGGAAAACCTCCTCTATGGGGACAGGCTGAGAGAGTTGGGACTGTTCAGCCTGGAAAAGAGAAGGCTCTGGGGAGACTTGGAGGGATTTTTTAGGCTATCAGGTAGTGATAGGACCAGGGGAATGGAATAAAGCTGGAAGTGGGGAGATTCAGGCTGGACGTGAGGAAGAAGTTCTTCCCCATGAGAGTGGTGAGAGCCTGGAATGGGTTGTCCAGGGAGGTGGTTGAGGCCCCATCCCTGGAGGTGTTTGCAGCCAGGCTGGATGAGGCTCTGGCCAGCCTGATCTAGTGTGAGGTGTCCCTGGCCATGGCAGGGGGGTTGGAACTGGATGATCCTTGTGGTCCCTTCCCACCCTGATTCTATGACTTTAGGGCAGCCTTCTAGTACCTGAAGGGTGCTACAAGAAAGCTGGGGAGGGACTTTTTACAGGGGCTTGTAGTGACAGGATGAGGGGCAATGGATTGAAGCTTGAGGAGGGCAGATTGAGACTGGAGATGAGGAAGAAATTCTTTGGAGTGAGGGTGGTGAGACACTGGCACAGGTTGCCCAGAGAGGTTGTGGCTGCTCCCTCCCTGGAGGTGTTCAAGGCCAGGTTGGATGAGGCCTTGAGCAATGTGGGCTGGTGGGAGGCAGAGGGGTTGGGAATAGATGATCTTTAAGGTCCCTTCCAAACTAAACCAGTCTATCAATCTACCAACTCCAGAAATGAGAAGAGTGTCTTTTCCGCACTAAGAGCACAATTTCCTCACTAGTCCTTGCTCCACAAGCAAGAAGCCTGATCCACTACTCAGGTGTGATGGCAAGAGGGTTCTCCTCCTCTGGTGTGAGTTCTGCTTTGGATTCCAGTGGTACCAGTATTTTTCTTCCTTTTTCATTCTCCTTAAAGTCATTTGCTCACCAATTTCTACTTGTGTTCTGAGTGCTGGTGCTGCCTAAGCTTGATGTTGCAAACTGCTTCAAGAACCAGGTCAGTTTGGGTCCCGCAGTGCCAGCTGCTCTGTGGGTAAGTGGAAAAAAAGAAAACAGTTTAGGGCAGGGACTTGATGTGAAAGAGAAAGCCACAGCAGGATGAGGAGAGAAACAATGTGAGGAAATGATCTGTGAGGTGTACAGCTGATTCTTAGCTGATGCTGAAAAGTGATCACTTACAGCCTGTCCAGCTGTAATTCCTGGTTGAATCCATCTCTTGAAGTCAGAGCATGTCCTGAACACCATGGAACTAGAGGACTTTTTCCTGGAACTGTTGTCTGAAGCATTCCACTGCAGCTCTTCTGCAGTCATCAGACTAGCTCAACAGGAAACAATTAGCAAATGCTTAGTTCAGTCTCATGCTGAATGCCAGCAGAAGATGTTATCCCAGCCTAGCTATGTGTGAACTAACCACAGGCTTTGTAGGGCATTTTGCAGCTAAATGCAGGCATGGAACAGAGTGAGTCAGCTTGGAGAGAGGAACCATTTCTGTCTGTAGTGGTGCTTTGTGCTGGGATTCTTAATGAAAATCAGGCTGCTTGGATCCCATCCCCACTGCTTGGATCCCATCCCCACTGCTTGGATCCCATCCCCACTGCTTGGATCCCATCCCCACTGCTTGCTAGTATGGATGAGGCCTTGAGCACCCAAGTCTAGTTGAGAGGTGTCCTGCCCATGGCAGGGGGGTTTGGAGCAGATTGTCTCCAAGGTCCTTTCCAAACCTAGGCCATTCTGTGATCTCTAATTTACTTCCCTTCTGCATCTATCAAAAGATGGTCTATGCAGAGCTTTGAGATGGGGTGGATCACAATCTCTGGTAGCTTGTTTTGTTGTTTTCATTCTTAGTTGTGCTTATTCTAATTCCTACTTGCTGCTCTGGTTGGGTTTTGGCTCTCCCTGTCTACATCCCCATTTTACATCTGAGGTTTGTAAGCTGAGGTTTGTAAGCTGAGGTTCCTGCCTCTGCTGCAGGTTAGTGCAGCCCTGCTTGGTGAATTCCAGCTGCGCCTGGTACCTCAGCAGGGTGTTGGAGGGCACTCCATGCCTGCAAGAGCCACCTTGTAAGTGGGAGGTTTGGGCCCAACACCTACTGCTCCAGAGTCACCTGTGAAGAAAGACTGAGAGCCTTGGGGCTGGTTAGTCTGGAGAGGAGAAGGCTGAGAGGGGACCCTGTCGATGTCTATAATTATCTGAGGGGTGGGTGTCAGAATGAAGGTGCCAGGCTCTTCTTGGAGGTGCCCAGTGGTAGGACAAGGGACAACAGGGATAAGCTGGAACCCAGGAAGTTCCATCTCAACAGGAGGAGAAACTTCCTTGGTGTAAGGGTGCTTGAGCAGACTGCCCAGGCAGGATGTGGAGTCTCCTTCTTTGGAGACTCTCAAGACCCACATGGATGTGTTCTTCTGTGACCTGCCCTGGGTAATTCTGCTTTGGCAGGGGGCTTGGACTGGATGATCTCTGGAGGTCTCTTCCAACCCCTAGCATTCTGTGATACATGGGGCTGCTGGTGGTATTTGCATATTAGCCAGATTTCAGCTTGAGTATAATTGAATTTGACCTCCATGTAAAGGCTTCCTGCATTTCTCAGATGACAGTGGTGGTCTTCAGTTCTTATCTGCTGTGGGCTCTTGCTGGGCTGGGCTTCTGTTGACAAAACCACATTGACCAAACAACCCTGTTACAAATCAGAGGGGAAATGGGGAGGCTGGAGCAGTGCTTGTGGAATTTGAGAGGAGCCTTCTGTTGCTTCAGCTTCCACTTAGGAGAAAATAACTTAAGAGAGAAGATCTTTACACTATCACTTTACTCTGCTCTGGTGAGAGCTCAGCTGGAGTACTGTGTACAGGTCTGGAGCCCTCAGTATAGGAAGGACATGAACCTGATGGAGAGGGTCCAGAGGAGAGCCATAAAAATGATCAGGGGTTGGAGCAGCTCTGCTACGAGGACAGGCTGAGGGAGCTGGGGGTGTTCAGCCTGGAGAGGAGGAGGCTCCAGGGAGACCTGAGAGCAGCCTGGCAGTACCTGGAGGGGGCCTACAGGAAGGATGGGGAGAGACTGTTTACAAGGGCTTGCAGTGACAGGATGAGGGGCAGTGGCTTCAGACTAGAGAAGGGCAGATTTAGATTGGATGTCAGGAAGAAGTTCTTCACTCTGAGGGTGGTGGAACACTGGCACAGGTTGGCCAGGGAGGTGGTTGAGGTCCCTTCCCTGGAGATATTGAAGGTGAGGCTCTGTGAGGCCCTGGGCATCCTGATCTAGTTGGGGCTGTCCCTGCTGACTGTGGGGAGGTTGGACTGGATGAGCTTTGGAGGTCCCTTCCAGGCTGCACCATTCCAAGATTCTATCTCTGCCTCTCCATTTCCACGCTGTGGGGCACAGGAGGGAGAAAGAGACCACCAGGAGCCTGCTGAATGACAAGCGCCTGGTTGCTGAGCAGAGGGAGCGCTACAGCCAGTACAGTGTGGTGGTGGAGGAGGTCCCAGTCCAGCCAGGAGAGGCTCAGCTCTACAGGGAGGACTATGAGGATGAGTACGATGACACTTACGATGGAAACCAAGTGGGAGCCAACGATGCTGACTCGGATGATGAGCTGATCAGCAGGAGGTAGGTGCTGTGGCCTCAGTGGATGGGAGGTTGATGGCAGGCACCACCTAGAGCTGTCTGGCTTGCACAAACCTCAGCTGTGGCCAGCAGGTCAGGAGAGGGGATTCTGCCCTTTTGCTCTGCTCTTGTGAAACCCCATCTTGAATACTGCATTCAGTTCTGGTGTCCCCACCCTAAGAAGGATGTGGAACTGCTGGAGTGAGTCCAGAGGAGGCCACAAAGGTGATGCAAAGGCTGGAGTACCTCTGCTGTGAGTTCAGGCTGAGGGAGCTGGGCTTGTTCAGCATGGAGAAGAGAAGAGAAGAGTCCAGGGGGACCTTAGAGCTGCCTTCCCAATACCTGAAGAGATCCTACAGAAAGGCTGCAGAGGGACTTTTCCTAAGGGTGTCTAGAGCCAGGACAGTGAGGAATGGTTTGAAGCTGAGGATGAGTAGGGTTAGACTGGAGCTTAGGAAGAAGTTCTTTGGTATGAGGGTGGTGAGACTCTGGAATGGGTTGCTCATAGAGGTTGTGGATGCCTCCTTCCTGGAGGTGCTGAAGGCCAGGTTGGATGAGGTCTTGGGCACCCAAGTCTGGTTGAGAGGTGTCCCTGCCCATGGCAGTGAGGTTGGAGTAGATGATCTTTGAAGTCCCTTCCAACCTAAACCACTCATGATTCTATGAACACAGGGGCTCAGCTCTGTGTCTCAGTGAGGACATACATGCTTCAGACCACCCCTTTGACTGCTGCTGCTTTCTCTGTAACATGCAAGGAGGGAGTTTTGAGTCTCCCTTCTCCTGTGGGTAGGAGCTGTTGCCATGCCATGCCTTTCACCCAGGATGTTCTCAGGCTTCCACTTTCTGCATCTGCAGGACTTGATTGTTGCCTCAACTAAACAAATCTAAGAGGGCAACTTGCCACTGGGTTGAAGCATGCACTCAGTAGTGCTTCTGCTCCCAGGACTCTGTCCTGCCGTGGGGGAAATGGGCTGCCTTAAATAATTGGGGTTGAGTGTAGCTTTGAAGTGGCTGCTAAGCCAAGGGAAGTTTCAGCATGTGGAAAACTGTACAGCTGGCCTTGTCCCTCTGAAATCCTGGGGTTCAGACCTGGATGGATTATGCAGCATCTCCACAGTGACTGACCACTGGAGACAAGGAGCTTTTAGGGAGCAAAGGCTTATTTTTTGGATGGTAGAGTGTTTCATTTAGAAATAAAAGCTAGAGCTAGCAAACACAGGTGTTTAAAAGTGCTCTGACATGTCTGAAAGTGACATTTGAACTTCTGATGAGTTAGGAAGATGTCACCATTTCTAACCTCAACTCAGAATGCATCTTTGGGGTCCCTTTGTCCTTTTTGACTTTTTTTTTTTTCCCTCCTAAAGCATGGTGAGCTTCAATTGAAAGCCTTTTTGTGGTTTGCCAGTATCAGCATGGTGCTCAGGTCTTCTCCCCTCTTTCAGGTGCTCCCTGCTCCCAGGGGAGGATGGTAGTGCTGAAATGAGTAGATCTATGTGTGTTAAGCAACAAAGGCTTTTCTGGTCTTACATTTATTTCTTTGGCAGTGGGATGGTGGATCTGAACTCCAGCAGAATTAAAGCACACACACACACATATATATGTATTATATATATATTTAAGAAGAGCTATAGGCATGTGGTAAGTTCTCTCTCCACCCCCAGGCCCTTTGCTGCTCTCTGTGCTCAGGGTGATTCATAAAGCTTGCTGGATTTCTCCAGGTATGAAACTGGGGCACAGCAGTGGAACTGGGGCTGCCTGGATAACCACTGGCCAGTCACAGAGGTTGTAGAGTGTGACACTTTCAGAGCTTTGTATGTTTCTGTCTGAGCTTGAGGTTCAAGGAGGATTTGTCTTCAGTGAGCTCTAGCCCAGCAAAGTGTCCTCCTTCCTGCTGCCTTGTGGCTGTGCCTGGATCCTTTTTTCCCACAGGAAGCAGTGGTTTCCTTGCAGAAATTCCTTCTGAGGTTTCAGGTTTTTCTGATGTGCTCTTTTTTTTTTTTTCTTTCCTTTCTTTCAAAACTATTATTATTTTCAGTAAGAACTTCCTAGTGAGCACTCCCCAATGAATCATGTGTGCTCATTAATTGCCCATAGCAAGTAGGCCAGTAGCTACTGGCTCTCCCTGGGTTGTTTGTTATTTTTTTCCTTCAGAAGAAGCAAGTCCATGAAATGTGTAGATTCTCATTTCTGAATGACAGGATGCAAAGCAGAAAGGCTCTGCTGTTCATCAAACACTTGGGGCTCTACTGTCTTCACTGCTGACTGTTCTGTCTCTTGGTTTGCAGGCCATTCACAATCCCTCAGGTCTTGAGACGTAAAGGACAGGAAGAAGGACAGGAGGAGGAAGAGGAGGATGATGAGGAAGAGGAGGAGGAAGCTGAAAAGGAAAGAACAAAGGTGACATTTAGTTGGTGGTTGGGGTTCATAGATTCATAGAATGGTTTGGGGGACTTTCAAGATCATCCAGTTCCAACCCCCTGCCATGGGCAGGAGACCTACTAGCCCAGGTTGCTCAAGGCCTCATCCAGCCTGGCCTTGAACACCTCCAGGCAGGGGCATCTATGACCTCCCTGAGCAACCTGTTCCAGTGTTCTCCAGGGTTGTGTGAAGATTTCCTGTATGTCTTACCTGCTTCACCTGCAGGGTGAGGTGGAACAGATTTCTTCTTTCAGAGAGTGAAGCTTTTAACAGCAGCAGGCAGGCTGAGCTGTGTTTCAAAGTGGCTGCTTCTGTGGTCAGCTGGACCAAAATGTCTCCTGAGTGCAGCTATCCACCACTTCCTAGGCTGGAGCAAGGATGCTTGCTCCATGGAGAGCTTTCATCTCTTTTATTCCATGGATGATGCCAGCAGAACACTTGGAGGGTCACTAAAGCTCTGTTGTCATGGATATACTGGAAATGGTGACGTTGATGCTGCTGCTGGCAGAGGTTGTGGGAGAATTCTCAGGTTCTCTGCCAGCTTTTGTGTTTAGAATCATAAAATTGTTTTGGTTGGAGAAGACCTTTAGGATCATAGAGTCCAACCATTTTCTAACTTTACTGGGGTTGGTGCTAAACCCTGGCCCTCAGCACCACATCTCTACCTCTTTTAAACACCTCCAGAGATGGGGATTCAGGCACCTCTCTAGGAAGCCTGTTCCAGTCTTTGAGAAACCTTTCAGTGAAGCAGTTTCTACTAAGGTCCAACCTAAACTCCTCCCAGTGCAACTTGAGGCCATATTTTGTTCTACCATTTGTTGCATGTGAGAAGAGACCAATCCCCCACCTGGTTCCAGCCTCCTTTCAGGGAGTTATAGAGAGCCAGAAGGTCTCTCTTCAGCCTCCTTTTCTCCAAACACCCTCAGTTCCCTCAGCTGCTCCTCACCAGCCCTGTTCTTCAGACCCTTCACCAGCTTTGCTGCCCTTCTCTGGACACACTCCAGCTCCTCAAAGTCCTTCTTGGAGTGAGGGGCCCCCAAAACTGAACCTACTGTTCAAGGTGTGGTCTCATCAGTGCCAAGTACAGGGGGACAATCCCTGCCCTGGTCCTGCTGGCCACGCTGTAGCTGATCCAAGCCAGGATGCTGGTAGCCTTCTTGGCCACCTGAGCACACACTGGCTCCTCTTCAGCTGGCTGTTTAGAGTTGCTGCTGGCTCAGCCAGAAGGGAGGACAGACTGAGAGTTGGGCAGAGAAGAACCTGATGAGCTTCAACAAGGGTAAGTGCAGAGTCCTGCATCTGGGAAGGAAGAATAAACTGCCGCAGGACAGGTTAGGAGGGGATCTGCTGGAGAGCAGCCCTGTGGAGACGGACCTGGGAGTGCTGGTGGATAACAAATTATCCAAGCCCAATGGGATCCTGGGGGGGATTCAGAGGAGTGTGTCCAGCAGATCCAGGGAGCTTCTCCTCCCCCTCTACTCTGCCCTGGTGAGACCACACCTGGAATATTGCATCCAGTTCTGGGCTCCCCAGTTCAAGAGCGACAGGGATCTGCTGCAGAGAGTCCAAGAGAGGCTCCCAGGATGCTTGAGGGACTGGAGCAGTGCCCTGTGAGGAGAGGCTGAGAGCCCTGGGGCTGCTTAGTCTGGAGAAGACTGAGAGGAGATTTAATGTTTCTAAACATCTGAGGGCTGGGGATCAAGAGGCAGGGGCCAGGCTCTGCTCACTTGCCCCCTGGGATAGGACAAGGGGCAATGGAGAGAAACTCCAGCACAGGAGGTTCCACCTCAACAGGAGGAGGAACTTCTACACTGTGAGGCTCACAGAGCACTGGAACAGGCTGCCCAGAGAGGTTGTGGAGTCTCCTTCTGTGGAGACTTTCCAGCCCCATCTGGATGCATTCCTGTGTGACCTGTGCTGGATTCTCTGGTCCTGCTCTGGCAGGGGGGTTGGACTGGATGACCTCCAGAAGTCCCTTCCAACCCCTGTGATCCTGTGAGCCTGAGGATGAACAGTGAGTTGATTTTGTTCCATGCTCCACCAGGCTGACCTCCTGCTCTAGCCCTTTGCATGATGCTGAGGGGTTCACTGACCTCTTTCCTTCCTTCCTGTGGCAGGACCACTTTGTGCAGGACCCAGCTGTGCTGCGGGAGCGAGCCGAGGCCCGGCGGCTGGCCTACCTGGCCAGGAGGGGGTGAGTAGGGGACAGCTCTGTGGGGTGCAGCTCTGGCTCTGCAGTCAGCTGGTGCCTTGCTGCTGGCTGGAAGTGTTGAGGCTATGCCTGTTCCTTAACATTCCTGCACATCAGTTCACCACCATGCTGCTGGGAACTTCCTTTGCCCGACTTTTCCTTCCCTGCTGGTTGTTCTGTCCCATCAAACAGGCAGGCACTCTCCTTTGCCATGAGCAGCAGAACTCTGTGCAGGAGAGGGTCTTGGAGAGCACAGCTTGAGCAGCTCCCACAGGGCTTTCAGGACAGTTCAGCTGCTGGCTGTAGCTGACAGATTCAATGTGCAGGACACAGTCATGTAGCTAATGCTGCTGCTCAGCTATTGCAGAGCTGGGATGAGAAGAGGCCGAAGGCCAAATTCCTCACACCCAGTTGTTCCTTGGGATCAGTGGATTTTACCCACCAAGTGTGCAGTTTGTGGTGATGTCCTTTCTCTGTGTCCTGCAGACACAAGCACAACAGCTCAGCTGTGGTTGGGAATGCCAAGGGCCAGGGGCAGAACCGGGACACGGTGCAGGAGCGCAGGAAAAAGGAAGCAAACAAAAGCACAAGAGCAAACCACAACCGGCGAGCCATGGCTGACAGGAAGAGGAACAAAGGCATGATTCCCTCCTGAGAGATTCTGGGCCTGGCTGCTGCAGGACCCTGCCCCAGGCCTCTGCTTTGGCAGGAGGCAGCTCTGCTCTGTCCCCTCGGGGCTTGCTTCGTTGAAGGGACAATATCATGGTTCAGTACCTGGCTCCTGCAGAACTGCACACTCTGAGGGAGGGCTGTCTGCTGTTCATGGAAAGAAGCTGTCCTCCAGGCAGAGCCTGGCTGCTCTTCAGTTTGTAGAGATGTTTGTGATGACCTGCACCTTGACATGTCAGACAGGCTGCATCAGCCATTCCTTTCCTTTTCTACTATTTATAATTCTGAGAATTTTATTTTCATACCAGCTCTTTGTGCCCTCTCCACAACTTCCAGGCCCCACAGTGGGCAGCTCTGATCAGAGAAAGGCTTCTCTGGAACAGCTCTTGTAGCTTTCTGCTCCACTGCAATGCCTTTTCCTCAAAGCACAGCTTGCAGGTTGGTGGGAAAACATTCAGGCCATCCCTCTTGCCAGCAGACACAAAGGAGTTCAGGTCAGTTAAGACCTTAGCATCAATTTCTGTCCCTTGAGTGAGGTGTGTGTGAAAGCAAAATGGGCAAATAAACAATTTAAATCTTTTAGTTGGTGATTTTTTTAGGCTCTTACAAAGCCTATTGATCTGCAACTTGGAGGAAGCTCAACGAGCCTTTTAATGTGCTGTAGCTGCAGGCGGTGGAATTCAGCTGCTGTTTAGTGTGATGAGATCTCACCACAGCTGCTCAGACTGCAGATACCTAAAACATTGTGGCAGAGGCATCCTAAGCAAGATGACAGCAGCGTGGAAATTGGCAGCAAGGTCAGAGTCCCTGGGGAGCTGCCTCCTCAATAACCACTTGTCACACTCTGTGAAACAGAACTGCCCTGTTGGGGAGGCTGGCAGCTGATAGTAAACAGTTTGTAGTTGCTGGAAGGGCTTCTCCCGAGGGCTGTTTGGGGTTTTTTTTATGGAGCTGTTCCTTAGGCAGGGGAGACACACAAATTCCTGAGCTCACCCTGGAACCTGCTTGTGAGGTGCTCAGATGCCATGGCAGTGGCTGCTACACTGTGCCTAGGCAAGCCTGGAGTGTCTGCCAGCAGCTGGTGGTAAAACTGCTCCAGCACAGCTGGCACGGAGCGTTAGCACGTTCTGGAGTGCTGTCTCCATCCCAGGGATGAACTCTCAGCTAAACATTTGGCCCTTCCTTGGTGAGGCTGCTCTGTCCTGTGCATGCTGAGATTACTAGTGGGTGATGTGGCATTGGAGCTGCTCTTCCAGCTCCTTCTGAGTGCTGCGGAAGGAGAGCTCTGGGAATAATCAGCTCTGTGGGCACATACAGGGTTTGGGAATTAGCTCTGGGCACATCCAGGACTTGGGAATCCACTCTGGGCATGTACAGGGCTTGGGAATCAGCTCTGGGCACACAGGGTGGGGATACAGGGCTGAATGCTGCTGCCACACGGTGTGATGCTGGGCCTGCTTTCAGGAGGTGTAGGAATGACTCTCACCATCTGGTAAATAAGGTGAAGTCCTGAGTGCTCTGGGGACAAGGCTTTTATTTGCATGTCAGCACTGCCCAAGGCCGCTGATGACAAGGCACAGGGGAAAGGGAATTGCATCCACCAGCTTCCCCAAACCCACTGTCTAGGGCCAGTCACCTGCTGTCGTAACTCTGCTCTTCTGTAGCTGTTGTTCTCTGAGCTAAGAGCTTCACTTACTGCTCTAAGGCTGTTTTCCCCCTTTCCTGAGACCATCTTCAGTTGGTGCTTCTGAGAAGCTGCAGCTCCTCATCAGCTGCTCAGCACAGCGTGAAGCTATCAGCACTGTAGGGAGGGCTGGCAGCAAAGCGCCTGCAGCCTCTCACCCCACCATATCAGCCCAGGAAAACTGAAACCCTTCCTCCTAACCCCCCCTCCAGAAGCACAGCAGGGGCTGTGAAAGCTGCACTTGGGGTTTGCTCAACACCAGCACAAGGGTTTACTCCTTTTTGTGTTCTTAAACATTTCCCTCCTGACACCTATTTGCAAACCCAAGAAAGCTGCTTTCATTAGCACCGGCTCTAATTAGCTCTGCCTCATCCATTGCTAACAATTCCTCTTTAGTGAAAGTGTAGTGAGGAGGAGGGAGAGATGTGGCTTCTGGGCTGGGAAGGTGGGAAGACGAATCACTCAGCCAGATCTGCCTCCACTAGCAGAGCCCGGAGTAATTAACTGAATCATTACCCCAACAGTACTGGAGTAGTCCCCGTGGAGATGTTTGAAATGCCCACCAGGAGCAGTGGTGCACTCCTCCGTGAAACTGCTGAGGAGAAGATTTACTCCTTCCCTTCTGAGTCACTCAGTTAGAGGGGTGCAGGTTCCTGGCAGAGCTGAGGGCTCACTCTCTTCCCAGCAGCTCTGATTGGATCAGAAGCAGGCTGGCAGCATGCTGCACAGGTCTGACAAAGCCATTCTGCCCCTCAAGGGTCTGAAGGCACAGAAGGAGGTGGAGGAGTGACCTACACCCCAG
The DNA here is from genome assembly GCF_027791375.1 of Indicator indicator. Classification (NCBI taxonomy): domain Eukaryota; kingdom Metazoa; phylum Chordata; class Aves; order Piciformes; family Indicatoridae; genus Indicator; species Indicator indicator. The sequence goes on from NC_072035.1 coordinate 16,601,539, forward strand.
CTCAGTGGGTTTATCAATGTCTACAGGGCAAGAGGATGGGGCCAGACTCTTGCCAGTGGTGCCCAGGGACAGCACCAGGGGCCACAGGCCCAAACTGGAACCCAGGAGGTTCCATCTGAACAGGAGAAACTTGTGTGGTGTGAGGGTGCTGGAGGCCTAGAGCAGGCTGCCCAGAGAGGTTGTGGAGTCTCCTTCTGTGGAGAGCTGCCAACCCCACCTGCCAACTGTGATGCTGGGCAAGCTGCTGTGGCTACCCTGCTTTAGCAGGGGGGGGTTGGACTGGATGATCTCCAGAAGTCCCCTCCAACCCCCACCATGCTGGGATTCTGTTTTGGACAAGCTGAAAGTGATCCATGGTTCCCATTTTCAGCCCAGCAAATTGATGGGCACCTACTACCACTTGCTGCAGTAGTTCTGAGGCTCAAGGGGCTAGGGATGAGGCAGATCTTGCTGGCTCAGGCCGGGGAGGCAGCAGCAGCTGCTGAAAACCACTGGCAGGTCAGAACCAACCTGCCCTGTATGAGAAATGTGAATGGTTTTAAGTCACTTCGATGTCAACAAGACCAGGAGAAAGCAGAGAGCTCCTCACCCCTCTCTCCAAGTTCTACTCAAGTAGCAGCCAAGGGTCCTGTCACAGACCACAGCTCTATTAATGCTTTCAGGCCATTTTTTGGATGTTGTGATTTCTCAGTATCTTAAAACTTAAAGCCTGTTTTTAGGTATTCTCCACCTCCTAGACAAGGAGAGGTGAGACACAGAGCCAGGTGAACACCCAGACAGGAGACATGGACCAAGAATGTTTTATTTTAACACAGTAAGTTTGAGAACAGCAGCAGAACTCCCTGAGTCCATCTCAGGTTACATCGTATCAGGAGGTGGCTGATACAATCTGGCTCGGAGTCGTTCAAGCAGGAATCCATTTCTATTTTGATACAACCAGCTTCAGGAGGCCAAATCCTTCTCTGCAGGGTCTATTTGCCACCCCAGGCTGGATCTTGCTGCTGAGCATTTTAATCCTCACTTCTCCTCATACTTGTGCTTGATGTGTTTCCACAGTTTCTGCATGCAAGACAAAGAACACAAACCCCAACCAGGCACCTTAGCTTCTAAGCACTCCTGCAATGAAGCTTCACTTCAAAATGCATGACAGCATGAAACCTACATCTGCAGCAGGTGACAGCATGAGGATAAAAAAGACTGTATGAAAACACAGCCACAGGTGCCAGCAGGGTACAGGTGGCAGAAGTATCACCACATGGGCACAGTCACCCTGTGCTTCCCTGCAGTACACACAGCCACACACCATGGGCTCAGATGAGCAGTGAGATGGCAACTGAAAGCCACCAGCACACAGGCTCAACCGGCCTGTGGAGGAGGAGGTGGATGGAACCAAGAGCCCTGGGCCTGGGGTTTTTGCTCCAGACAAGGAGGGAGCTGCTGCCATGCCATATCCCCTGTTCTCCTACATTAGAGTATTCCAGTCACAGCCTCAGCCTCCTTCAGTATGAAGGTGGTGAGACTCTGGAATGGGTTGCCCAGAGAGACTGTGGATGCCTCCTCCCTGGAGGTGTTCAAGGCCAGGTTGGATGAGACCTTGAGCAAGTCTAGCTGAGAGGTGTCCCTGCCGATGGCATGGAGGTTGGAGTGGATGATCTCTAAGGTCCCTTCCAAGCTGAGCCATTCTAGGATTCCTGCTCAGGCTGGAGAAGCAAATTCTCCTCCTGGAAACACAGGATGCCAACGGAATTTATTCTTACCTAAAAAAAAAAAAAAAAAAAAAAAAAAAAAAAAAAAAAAAAAAAAAAAAAAAAAAAAAAAAAAAAAAAAAAAAAAAAAAAAAAAAAAAAAAAAAAAAAAAAAAAAAAAAAAAAAAAAAAAAAAAAAAAAAAAAAAAAAAAAAAAAAAAAAAAAAAAAAAAAAAAAAAAAAAAAAAAAAAAAAAAAAAAAAAAAAAAAAAAAAAAAAAAAAAAAAAAAAAAAAAAAAAAAAAAAAAAAAAAAAAAAAAAAAAAAAAAAAAAAAAAAAAAAAAAAAAAAAAAAAAAAAAAAAAAAAAAAAAAAAAAAAAAAAAAAAAAAAAAAAAAAAAAAAAAAAAAAAAAAAAAAAAAAAAAAAAAAAAAAAAAAAAAAAAAAAAAAAAAAAAAAAAAAAAAAAAAAAAAAAAAAAAAAAAAAAAAAAAAAAAAAAAAAAAAAAAAAAAAAAAAAAAAAAAAAAAAAAAAAAAAAAAAAAAAAAAAAAAAAAAAAAAAAAAAAAAAAAAAAAAAAAAAAAAAAAAAAAAAAAAAAAAAAAAAAAAAAAAAAAAAAAAAAAAAAAAAAAAAAAAAAAAAAAAAAAAAAAAAAAAAAAAAAAAAAAAAAAAAAAAAAAAAAAAAAAAAAAAAAAAAAAAAAAAAAAAAAAAAAAAAAAAAAAAAAAAAAAAAAAAAAAAAAAAAAAAAAAAAAAAAAAAAAAAAAAAAAAAAAAAAAAAAAAAAAAAAAAAAAAAAAAAAAAAAAAAAAAAAAAAAAAAAAAAAAAAAAAAAAAAAAAAAAAAAAAAAAAAAAAAAAAAAAAAAAAAAAAAAAAAAAAAAAAAAAAAAAAAAAAAAAAAAAAAAAAAAAAAAAAAAAAAAAAAAAAAAAAAAAAAAAAAAAAAAAAAAAAAAAAAAAAAAAAAAAAAAAAAAAAAAAAAAAAAAAAAAAAAAAAAAAAAAAAAAAAAAAAAAAAAAAAAAAAAAAAAAAAAAAAAAAAAAAAAAAAAAAAAAAAAAAAAAAAAAAAAAAAAAAAAAAAAAAAAAAAAAAAAAAAAAAAAAAAAAAAAAAAAAAAAAAAAAAAAAAAAAAAAAAAAAAAAAAAAAAAAAAAAAAAAAAAAAAAAAAAAAAAAAAAAAAAAAAAAAAAAAAAAAAAAAAAAAAAAAAAAAAAAAAAAAAAAAAAAAAAAAAAAAAAAAAAAAAAAAAAAAAAAAAAAAAAAAAAAAAAAAAAAAAAAAAAAAAAAAAAAAAAAAAAAAAAAAAAAAAAAAAAAAAAAAAAAAAAAAAAAAAAAAAAAAAAAAAAAAAAAAAAAAAAAAAAAAAAAAAAAAAAAAAAAAAAAAAAAAAAAAAAAAAAAAAAAAAAAAAAAAAAAAAAAAAAAAAAAAAAAAAAAAAAAAAAAAAAAAAAAAAAAAAAAAAAAAAAAAAAAAAAAAAAAAAAAAAAAAAAAAAAAAAAAAAAAAAAAAAAAAAAAAAAAAAAAAAAAAAAAAAAAAAAAAAAAAAAAAAAAAAAAAAAAAAAAAAAAAAAAAAAAAAAAAAAAAAAAAAAAAAAAAAAAAAAAAAAAAAAAAAAAAAAAAAAAAAAAAAAAAAAAAAAAAAAAAAAAAAAAAAAAAAAAAAAAAAAAAAAAAAAAAAAAAAAAAAAAAAAAAAAAAAAAAAAAAAAAAAAAAAAAAAAAAAAAAAAAAAAAAAAAAAAAAAAAAAAAAAAAAAAAAAAAAAAAAAAAAAAAAAAAAAAAAAAACAAAAAAAAAAAAAAAAAAAAAAAAAAAAAAAAAAAAAAAAAAAAAAAAAAAAAAAAAAAAAAAAAAAAAAAAAAAAAAAAAAAAAAAAAAAAAAAAAAAAAAAAAAAAAAAAAAAAAAAAAAAAAAAAAAAAAAAAAAAAAAAAAAAAAAAAAAAAAAAAAAAAAAAAAAAAAAAAAAAAAAAAAAAAAAAAAAAAAAAAAAAAAAAAAAAAAAAAAAAAAAAAAAAAAAAAAAAAAAAAAAAAAAAAAAAAAAAAAAAAAAAAAAAAAAAAAAAAAAAAAAAAAAAAAAAAAAAAAAAAAAAAAAAAAAAAAAAAAAAAAAAAAAAAAAAAAAAAAAAAAAAAAAAAAAAAAAAAAAAAAAAAAAAAAAAAAAAAAAAAAAAAAAAAAAAAAAAAAAAAAAAAAAAAAAAAAAAAAAAAAAAAAAAAAAAAAAAAAAAAAAAAAAAAAAAAAAAAAAAAAAAAAAAAAAAAAAAAAAAAAAAAAAAAAAAAAAAAAAAAAAAAAAAAAAAAAAAAAAAAAAAAAAAAAAAAAAAAAAAAAAAAAAAAAAAAAAAAAAAAAAAAAAAAAAAAAAAAAAAAAAAAAAAAAAAAAAAAAAAAAAAAAAAAAAAAAAAAAAAAAAAAAAAAAAAAAAAAAAAAAAAAAAAAAAAAAAAAAAAAAAAAAAAAAAAAAAAAAAAAAAAAAAAAAAAAAAAAAAAAAAAAAAAAAAAAAAAAAAAAAAAAAAAAAAAAAAAAAAAAAAAAAAAAAAAAAAAAAAAAAAAAAAAAAAAAAAAAAAAAAAAAAAAAAAAAAAAAAAAAAAAAAAAAAAAAAAAAAAAAAAAAAAAAAAAAAAAAAAAAAAAAAAAAAAAAAAAAAAAAAAAAAAAAAAAAAAAAAAAAAAAAAAAAAAAAAAAAAAAAAAAAAAAAAAAAAAAAAAAAAAAAAAAAAAAAAAAAAAAAAAAAAAAAAAAAAAAAAAAAAAAAAAAAAAAAAAAAAAAAAAAAAAAAAAAAAAAAAAAAAAAAAAAAAAAAAAAAAAAAAAAAAAAAAAAAAAAAAAAAAAAAAAAAAAAAAAAAAAAAAAAAAAAAAAAAAAAAAAAAAAAAAAAAAAAAAAAAAAAAAAAAAAAAAAAAAAAAAAAAAAAAAAAAAAAAAAAAAAAAAAAAAAAAAAAAAAAAAAAAAAAAAAAAAAAAAAAAAAAAAAAAAAAAAAAAAAAAAAAAAAAAAAAAAAAAAAAAAAAAAAAAAAAAAAAAAAAAAAAAAAAAAAAAAAAAAAAAAAAAAAAAAAAAAAAAAAAAAAAAAAAAAAAAAAAAAAAAAAAAAAAAAAAAAAAAAACAAAAAAAAAAAAAAAAAAAAAAAAAAAAAAAAAAAAAAAAAAAAAAAAAAAAAAAAAAAAAAAAAAAAAAAAAAAAAAAAAAAAAAAAAAAAAAAAAAAAAAAAAAAAAAAAAAAAAAAAAAAAAAAAAAAAAAAAAAAAAAAAAAAAAAAAAAAAAAAAAAAAAAAAAAAAAAAAAAAAAAAAAAAAAAAAAAAAAAAAAAAAAAAAAAAAAAAAAAAAAAAAAAAAAAAAAAAAAAAAAAAAAAAAAAAAAAAAAAAAAAAAAAAAAAAAAAAAAAAAAAAAAAAAAAAAAAAAAAAAAAAAAAAAAAAAAAAAAAAAAAAAAAAAAAAAAAAAAAAAAAAAAAAAAAAAAAAAAAAAAAAAAAAAAAAAAAAAAAAAAAAAAAAAAAAAAAAAAAAAAAAAAAAAAAAAAAAAAAAAAAAAAAAAAAAAAAAAAAAAAAAAAAAAAAAAAAAAAAAAAAAAAAAAAAAAAAAAAAAAAAAAAAAAAAAAAAAAAAAAAAAAAAAAAAAAAAAAAAAAAAAAAAAAAAAAAAAAAAAAAAAAAAAAAAAAAAAAAAAAAAAAAAAAAAAAAAAAAAAAAAAAAAAAAAAAAAAAAAAAAAAAAAAAAAAAAAAAAAAAAAAAAAAAAAAAAAAAAAAAAAAAAAAAAAAAAAAAAAAAAAAAAAAAAAAAAAAAAAAAAAAAAAAAAAAAAAAAAAAAAAAAAAAAAAAAAAAAAAAAAAAAAAAAAAAAAAAAAAAAAAAAAAAAAAAAAAAAAAAAAAAAAAAAAAAAAAAAAAAAAAAAAAAAAAAAAAAAAAAAAAAAAAAAAAAAAAAAAAAAAAAAAAAAAAAAAAAAAAAAAAAAAAAAAAAAAAAAAAAAAAAAAAAAAAAAAAAAAAAAAAAAAAAAAAAAAAAAAAAAAAAAAAAAAAAAAAAAAAAAAAAAAAAAAAAAAAAAAAAAAAAAAAAAAAAAAAAAAAAAAAAAAAAAAAAAAAAAAAAAAAAAAAAAAAAAAAAAAAAAAAAAAAAAAAAAAAAAAAAAAAAAAAAAAAAAAAAAAAAAAAAAAAAAAAAAAAAAAAAAAAAAAAAAAAAAAAAAAAAAAAAAAAAAAAAAAAAAAAAAAAAAAAAAAAAAAAAAAAAAAAAAAAAAAAAAAAAAAAAAAAAAAAAAAAAAAAAAAAAAAAAAAAAAAAAAAAAAAAAAAAAAAAAAAAAAAAAAAAAAAAAAAAAAAAAAAAAAAAAAAAAAAAAAAAAAAAAAAAAAAAAAAAAAAAAAAAAAAAAAAAAAAAAAAAAAAAAAAAAAAAAAAAAAAAAAAAAAAAAAAAAAAAAAAAAAAAAAAAAAAAAAAAAAAAAAAAAAAAAAAAAAAAAAAAAAAAAAAAAAAAAAAAAAAAAAAAAAAAAAAAAAAAAAAAAAAAAAAAAAAAAAAAAAAAAAAAAAAAAAAAAAAAAAAAAAAAAAAAAAAAAAAAAAAAAAAAAAAAAAAAAAAAAAAAAAAAAAAAAAAAAAAAAAAAAAAAAAAAAAAAAAAAAAAAAAAAAAAAAAAAAAAAAAAAAAAAAAAAAAAAAAAAAAAAAAAAAA